>NW_026042959.1:0-70772 GCF_023856365.1 Brienomyrus brachyistius | reverse complement strand
GTCATCATTGGACGTATAGGAGTGATGTCGGCAAACCGTTTGCAAAGCCCATAGCACTTCTGCTTTCAGTGTGGGTTGAGGAGGATGTACTGAAGGCATTATTTGTCATGGGATCCGGAGACACTGCCAAAACGGGTGTAGGCCTATCTTTAGAGGTTGTACTTATCTCCACTGAATAAACATAAATCTGGGCTTATTCTATACTGAACAAAAATATAAACGCAACACTCTTGTTTCTGCTCCCATTTTTCATGAGATGGACTTAAAGACCTACAATTCATTCCAGATACACAATATTACCATTTCTCTCAAACATTTCTCACAAATCAGTCTAAATGTGTGATAGTGAGCACTTCTGCTTTGCTGAGATAATCCATCCCACCTCACAGGTGTGCCACATCAAGATGCTGATCTGACATCATGGGTAGTGCACAGGTGTACCTTATACTGCCCACAATAAAAGGCCACCCTGGAATGTGCAGTTTTTTGCTTTATTGGGGGTCTGGGGACTCAGAACCGGTCAGTATCTGGTGTGACCACCATTTGCCTCATGCAATGCAACACATCTTCTTCGCATAGAGTTTATCAGATTGTCAATTGTGGCCTGTGGAATGTTGGTCCACTCCTCTTCAATGGCTGTGCGAAGTTGTTGGATATTAGTGGGAACTGGTACACGCTGTCGTATACGCCGGTCAAGCACATCCCAAACATGCTCAACGGGTGACATGTCCGGTGAGTATGCTGGCCATGCAGAACTGGGACATTTTCAGCTTCCAAGAACTGTGTACAGATCCTTGCAACATGGGGCCGTGCATTATCTGTCTGAGTGGCTGGTCTCAGACGATCTTGGAGGTGAACCTGCTGGATGTGGAGGTCCTGGGCTGGTGTGGTTACACGTGGTCTGCGGTTGTGAGGCCGGTTGGATGTACTGCCATATTCTCTGAAACGCCTTTGGAGACGGCTTATGGTTGAGAAATGAACATTCAATGCACGAGCAACAGATCTGGTTGACATTCCTGCTGTCAGCATGCCAATTGCACGCTCCCTCAATGCTTGTGGCATCTGTGGCATTTTGCTGTGAGACAAAACTGCACATTCCAGGGTGGCCTTTTATTGTGGGCAGTATAAGGTACACCTGTGCACTACCCATGATGTCAGATCAGCATCTTGATGTGGCACACCTGTGAGGTGGGATGGATTATCTCAGCAAAGCAGAAGTGCTCACTATCACACATTTAGACTGATTTGTGAGAAATGTTTGAGAGAAATGGTAATATTGTGTATCTGGAATGAATTGTAGATCTTTAAGTCCATCTCATGAAAAATGGGAGCAAAAACAAAAGTGTTGCGTTTATATTTTTGTTCAGTGTACATTGATTTACAGAATCAAATTTAAAAACAAAAATACACTGATTTTATACAGATTACTAACTTTTGGGGATCACAATACAAATCTAAATATTTTAGACAAGTTACTTATCTGCTTATTGAATGGTGGGCGAAAAAAAATATCTGTATAGTGTCCATTATCTAAAACCCCGCAATGACGTAGTTTGTGTTGTTCTTAAAATAATATTAACTTAAACGGTCAATCTGATTTTCTGGAGGAAAATAATAGTTTTGATGAATCAACAGCTTGGGAAAATAGTCGCTAGATTAATTCAAAGAAAAATTGTCTGTAGTTGCACCTCAACAGTATAACCAGTGATAATACTATATAAATAAAATTAAAGTAATGGCACCAGCATAGACAGACACAGTAACAGTACAGAATGAGGTAACAGTGGCAGTGTGAGGAAATGTCAGCGTCACTGGCTGGTTAACAGCAATGGGGAGGAAACTTGTCTCTAAATCTGGAAATGCTTGTGCAGATGGATGGATGGAAGGTGAAAAGTGACAGTGCTGGGTGGCTAGAGTCTCTCAAGGTGCTGCTTGCTTTTCTGAGGCAGCACCTGAAGACGATGCCTTTGACCGCCAGAAGCTGTGTGCCCGAGGAACTGGAAGCTGTTGAAGCCTCTACAGCATCCTCTGCGATGTAGATAGGACTTTGGGGAGTCATCCGTTTGCGAAAGTCCAGGATCAGCTCCTTGGTTTCTCTAGCGTTGAGGGTGATGTTGTTATACATGGTGAAGAGCTGGGCCTACAAATCCCAGCATTCAAGAGGTGAAAATACAGACTTAGAGGGAATTTGGGAAAAGTGAAAAAATCCTCTTTACTCGTGTCTGTATAAATCTCACCAAGCGTAACTTTGCAGATTAAAGACTGCTGAGAGTGTAAATGTAAACGCTGATAAGGAGTCAGGAACAAAGTGCTCATGTAGTGCACACCTGGGTCCAGAGGGCCCTTGTTCAGATGGAAAACTGAACAGGCATCTTTTGTGCTAAATGACAGCCGGTGCTGCTCAAGATGATGGACACTATGGGGAAATAAAAAAAAAAAGAGTTTTGAATGAAAGACACACAAGAGTAACAGTGCAGCCTTGGTCACGTCTCCCCAGCTCATGACTGGACCAGGCTCCACGTTGACCCCAAAACTGGCTTTACACACAGGAAACTCACTGAAACTCAACACAACATGTCCTGATCTTGCCTGGGGAGTTTCACCTGGTTACTGAGATGACCGGCAGCACAGACAGTCTTACCAGGCAACAGATATGCTATTAAGGGGTGCGAAGCGTCTGCTGCCAGCACATGGCTTTATAATCTGTCGGCTGCATTTGCGCTGCTCCTCCCTCCTATAAAGAGGACAGTTGAACAGCAGTGTGAAGAAAGGGCACAGAAGCAGAAGTCAGTGGAAAAAGCCCCATTACTAACCCTAAGCCCAACTTACTGCAAACAGCCCACTGTATTTCATATGTCTGCTTCATATTTTCCATTTAATTGCCATAATCTCTGGCAGTCAGTGACAAAAGTTATTTACCCTTAAACAGTACTGAGATTGAGTAGAGTGAGGTACTTAAGCGGTATTATGGAAGAATAAAAGCTGAGTCCCATGTCCAGGCGAGATGCGTAGCTGACAGGCTGATGAATGTTTCAAACTCTTACCTCCACCGTACTGACAGGAACGGCGAGCTGCTGTGGCATCATGGCATTAAACTTCTGTTTCTCCAGGGAAGAAAACAACCAAGACCAACCTTAATAATCCACACACTTTGAAGACTGACATAAATGGTAAATATGAGACGTAAATATCATCCAACACTACCAGGTACTCAGTGAATACTCAGTCATGCAGAAATATAATCTAAAGTTATAATTATGGGGACACGTGGCCGTCCACTGCAGGTGACAATGTCCTAAACTCTTTCATACTTAAAGAACACATACAGTTATTACTTTGTAAGGATGCATAAAACTCCAGTTCAGTAAATTTATGGAATATATACTGCAGCAACTACTTTATAGTCATTTATTAAGTAACTGACTTATTTCTTCCCTGCGGGAACTTGTAATTATGCTGAAATAAAAATGTAACTTAACAGCGTTAAAAAGAACTCAGGAATCCAGTCCAAAATGCTTTAGTTTGACATGTGATCAAAATTCAAACTAAATTTCATAGAGTAAACTAATACATGATAGCATCCATGCAAAAGATCAACGGCAGAACAGGGGCTCTTAAGGCAGACTGCATTAAAAAGGAATTAATCATCTCTCTCAATTTAAATTTGGGATAATAATTCTCTTCAGAAGCCTCCATAGAATAGTGCATCCCATCCCCTCACTTATGTGTAGAGACATATCCTAAGGCTCTGGCAACAACATTCAGGTCAACAGCATCAAAAATTTCACAGCTAGTTTTAAAACTTGTTTTTCACTTTACGTTACAGCAAGTTAGTTAATATTAAATTATTGCAACGTGCAGATTATAGTCAGAAAAGGTTTTTGAAATTTACATAATGATAAATGAGAACTATATTTGATTACTAATTACTGTTGACTAATTTCCTGTCTGGACTTTTCCCCCTTCATTGTTAAAAGTCATTATATGTCTGGGTGCCAGTCAGTGGAAGCACACAGACACCTGGCCTATTCATTCAGCACCAGCCCATCAAGTAGAGAATTCAGCACCACGGACAGTGACCTGTGTTACTATGACATCAGGTCATTGGCTCTAAATATTTTTCTAGAAATAACTAAATGGCTCTATTGTAGAAATTTCCAGCCAGAGACTGGGTTCTATATGAAGAGAATATTATTATTCAGACAAAGAAAAATAAACTACAGAAAACTAGCTCTGCATGTCATCTCCCCTTTACTCCTTAAGCAGGGCACACGCACATCAACAAGTACCAATGCAGCAAATACAGATGAACAATTTCACAGCTTCAGAAGAAGTCAGATTTCTGTGTAATTCAGAGATTGTCAAAGACTTCTGATAGAACATTTTCTGCACTTGAGTCTAATTTCAAGATAAATTGCACCTGGGTCTATTAAAACAAGGTGATGCCTGCCTGACCTACCAACCAAGGCTGGGGAGGAAACGTAGGAATACAAGGAAAGCAAGGAAGAAAAGCAGCCACCCTATCTCATGGTCACGGACACAAACATCAGGGAGTGTTATGAAGAAGACACCACACTTAGGACCATTGGTTTTACGCAGTGAATTACACCAGAGAGAGTTTTTACATTCTAGCTGTGTTTATGTAACATTCCTCAGCCTTCAGCTTTTTTCCCCACACAATGCAGGACATGCAGGGGTGCCAAACAAAACAGTGGAGCTGCAGTGTAGCCAATTATTTCTTTCAGTAGTTTTAAGATGGTTTGTGAGGTTGTGTGTTAGAGATGGCGGTGAGCAACCACTGAGGCATCTCAGGGAACCATGTTGCCCATATTAAAAAACATGCACGCATGCAACTCAGGCAATCCAGCATTTCTTATTTCAGTTACGTATGACACTGCATGTTGCGGTTTTACATGTTCACTACAAGTCAGTGGTTTTTCCTTGTATGATTATGGCCACATTCACACCAAAAACACACTAGACATACTGTACAAGGCACTCAAGGGAAAAATTCTCAGAACACAAAGTGAATGTATCAACCGAAGAAGGATTTTTCCTTTTCGGAATATTCATTTTTTTCCATGTGGAACCACTGTCCATGATTCAATTGAGTGCATTCAAAGAATGATACATCAAAACTAATAGTGACAAAATATTCATTTAATATGCATTGTACATGAATGTAGGACTTAGATGTTGATGAATTTCTCATCAGTGAAGGGCATATACACTTAAGGGGTATTATGAAAAAAAAAGTTGAGAACCCAGAAGTAACTATCCGATTAAAGATGTAATCTGGTACATGTGCAGACCAGTGATGGATATGTAAATGATTCAAATTGCAAGGAGTTGGCATGTTTAATCACCAGACACAGGATGCCTCGTAGTCACATTAGACAGTGTTAACGGCACTTGACGGAGTTTGATAGGGTTGCATTGCGGGTTTACATGAAGCCAGGTGGTCATGTGCTGCAATTGCATGTGGGCCATGCGGATATCACAGTGGCCTGATATTGAAACCAATGGGCACGTGAGGCATCCACACACGTCGTGAAGTTTCTGGTCATCCAAGACAGACCACGCCAAGGAAGGATCGTCGGATTGTGCTCCAAGCATCACAGATCCCCATGACACCTGCGCCTGATATATGGACACAGCTACTGGACTCTCTACAACACCCTATATCATCGTGTCGCGATGACTGGGCATCAGCTGGACTACGGGTTCACCGTCCCATGCATAGGCTGCCGTTCACAATAGCACAGAAACGGTTGCGTTTGGAGTGGTGTAGTCACTGGGAGGCATGGACTGATGGACTGATGACGACTGGCGTCCTACCATGTTCAGCGATACATCTCAGTTCTGCAGTACCACAGATGACCGTCATGTGCGTATGGTGGCGCTGCAGGGAGAGGAGCAATCCTGCCAATGCTGTGGAGTGACACACCACACTCTGACGGCACAGTGGTACACCAGTGACATCCTAGTAGTATCCGGGCCCAGGGGTGTGCTATACCCTACTGACATGGGACCAGCAGTGTGACCATACCGCCAACCTCCGTGGTCCGTTTGATCTGATGATTATAATCATCGCGATACAGTCACATGCCCCTTTCATCACATGCAGATTTCCTTTTCACAACTTAGTCTGTTGCCCTTCACTTTTTTGCCACTGAGTTTGTGTTTTGACACTAAGTTGATGGGAATTGATTATTTAAGCGTCATCTAAAGAGCTTATATTAATTGGGTAAATTGCATAAGACTCACATGGTATTTTGAAAAGATTCCCATATGCGCTGATTAGCTGGGGTTGATCCAAGCAGCTGTGCACTTTTCTCCTGTAACATAAAAGTTTGCTTTTAGGACAGAAAACAAGGTTAAGACCATATTATGTAGTTTACATCTATCAAAATAAAACCAAGTCACTGTTACCAAAAGAGTAACCATGTGTTATCAAATTTCCTAACATTTTGCTTCATCTTACTTTGGATGCCCATGGTTAGGAGAGAAGCAGAAATCTGCTCAATCATAAGAAAGACTTTTATTGCTACAGGGAGTGAGATCTTGTTGCAGGTGACAAGGCAGGATAGAGTGTGTTTAGAAAAATAATGAAGAGGGCATGTGAGTGTGAGCTATCGTGGCATCTGTGTATAACCCAATATGGCGGCATCCTTCTGAATGTAAATAACATAGCCGGCTTAATTAGCTTAATCAAGCGTAATTGAACCTAAGGAAAATTTAGCAATATACTTTCCCTGCTTGGTGTGATAAATACAGCAGCAGCTGCTGGTGGACGGGCTACAAACAGACATCAAGAAGAAATCCCACCTCACAGCCATTTACTGTACCAAACCCCTTAATGTAACTTGTAAAGATGTAGGTATTGGCGTATTCACACATTCATTTGCAGTGTCCACTTCCTGTCCAGTAAATTTGGCAGGACGGAATTTGAATAACCTATAGGTCTGACTCATGTATGCGGCTGAAGGAGTAAAGATAGAATGGGTGAAGAATCCTGTTATACAGTCCTAGTAGACCGAGAACCACCTGATTGCTACTGTAGTTGGAATCAAGGGCTGAGCTGCATGGTGGCCTGGGGGACAATCATGAAAACACAGACCCACTGATATCCTCAAAACCCACAATCAAAAGGGGAGTCAGGCACGGTGGCCAACCACTTGGCCCGTTAAGCCACATGGTGGCCCGATGAGCAGGCAAACACACTATGGGCTAAGGGGTACAAGACAGAGGAGAGAATAGGATGGCCAGTGACATGTGAACAGGACAAGGCAGGGATGGATTCTGACATAGGTACCATACTACTTTGTTTAAATATGCCCAAGTGCATAGAATGTTTTAGTGCAAGTCTTAGACAATGGTATCATCTGAATGACACCGCAGTCTGACTCTTCCTGAAGGCCCTGAGAAGTTGTTTGTATGCACTTGCTGCCTTGACACTTGCTGATGTGCGTGTGCTCTGCTTGAGCAGTAAAGGGGAGATCACATGCAGAGATGATTTTCTGTAGCTTCTCAGTCCGAGTAAAAATAAAATCTTCTCGTTATATAGGAACCAAGTCTCTGGCTGGAAATTTCTACAACAGAGCCATTTAGTCATTTATAGAAATATACAGAGCCAATGAAGGAACCAGATGTCACAGCACAGTAACACAGGTCACTGTCCGTGGAACTGAATGAATAGGATAACCGGCCCAATGTGTTTGTGTGCTTACACTGATTATATGTCAGGGGGGAAAATATTTATATCCATTGTTGCGATGAACGTCATTCCAGCAAGTGGTTACGTCGTTCACGCAAGTGGTCATGCGGAACCAAAGTTTACTCACCTGTGTGCACCCGAGGGGAAGGCATTAACGGACGCACCTGCTCTTTATTTTGGATAAAGTCGGCAAAACGCATTGGTAGCGCGACAAGCAAAGGGTCAAATCTACACCAAGTGCTTCTGGAACTGTGCTGCGATTGTGTACTGAAAAGTAGACTCTGAACGGACAGCCGGTAAGACCATGAACCATGCGTGTTGGACTTTGTTGCAAATGTTATTTGTAGCAAGCACTACCTGTTGCGAGTGGGGTTTATTTCTTAATGGGGTGCGCTAATGAGGCATTGAGGCGCTGGTGCTGGCTTGTAACATTATATGAGTTGTGGTATTTGACTGTATTAGGAATAAATGGTGTGCTGTAAGTGTCTTAATGACAATATGTGGAATGCTGTTTTATTGATTCAGATGTTTGCATTAATGCGGTTTAAAAGGGGGGGTTCTATTTTTAGTTTATCTAAAAGTTAAATATTAAATTGCTAAAAAGAAAAAAAAAAGTATTAAGGGTGAACTTTCCTTTTAATAATTCATATGGGCAGAAGTGTTAAACCTATTGTTCGATTGTCTAATTGGTTAGCTTTTCATTGCAATTTATTGCGTTGAGTAACTCATTTATGTGTTTCCCCAGTGGTTTGATCTTAAACTTTGATGTTTGGAGGAATTTTATTCAGAACAAGTTATGTATAATTGTGTGGAAATTTGAAGCTGAGATTGGTCATTCATTGTATATTTTGTGTGTATGTATGTATGTATATATATATATATATATATATATATATATATATATATATATATATATATATATATATATATATATATATATATATATATATATATATGCATTTAAAGTAAAATTTTGTGTTTGCTCATAAGATAGATTGGTGAAAGTTGGTGTTTTGTGGTTTAAGGTTTTTCACCTGTAAATGCCTGGCTTGAGGAAAGCGAAGATAAAATAAAAAGGGATAAAGAGTCCAAAAAGAAGGCCTGGTTATTCTGAGTGAAATCCAGTTATATGTTCAGTTTTGGTACATCTCTATCAAGTGAGGGGTAAAGCACAGTAAGAATTGTGATCACTTGACAATCATTGAGGGGAAAAATGTAAAAATATATACAGTAAGGACAATATAATCGTAATTTAATGTATCCCTTCTGCTCTTTAAAAAGCACAATGTCTGACTGACAAATATGTCTATTATTAGCACATTTTAATAATTTAATTAATATTAAGCAGTACACCTATTTCCTGTAATCACTCTGCGTTAAAGCAATTTTTAAAACTAGCTGTGAACTGGATGCTGTTCTGACTGTTGTTGCCATGGTGCCTTATTTACTTTCAAATCGCATTGTCCACAACCTGATCAAAGGACCAAACTTTAAAATCAGTGCAGGGTAGTGTCGCAAGTAGTGATGCTTAGGCTTTAACCTATGTCCTGGAAAGAAAGAAAATCTACAAGCAAGATATTCTTGGATAAGAACGTCAAGGTATGCAACCTCTGGCAATAAAATTTTCTGTGCACAAATCAGCTCCACAATGTCTTTTAGCTGAAGGGTCAACTGCCAATCATCATCTGTGGGCTCTTTCACCTTGTCACACATGATCACAGGAAGAAGTCTTAGAAAATTCCAGTTCTGAACAGCCTGACCATAAAGCTTTACTCCATTGGAGTTTACTGCACATGGCTTACTCAACACATCAGAGCCACTGTACTTAAATTTCTTAATGCGTCTATTCAGAATTGAATAAGTGAACCACTTTTTTTGCTTGATGAAGTACTTCAGGTAAAGGGCTAAATCATAGGAAAGGATACCCTCAAAAATGTCATGGCCTAAACAAGGTGGCAGGCCAGGCATACAAACATCGAAGTAATTCAATGAATTAAAACTCAGATATTATACCTTCAACGTTTTGTTGTTCCTCAGACTGTAAAATGCATTTGGATCTGTTTGAAAATCTGTTCGGGTTGTCCGGCAATACCTGCAGAAATATTCAGAAAAACTAAAATTTTCTGTAAATCCACCGATATTATGAGACCCCAAATTGTCCCCTGCAATGCACAAAACAGTCCCTTTAACTTTTTCCTCTGCCACCGTTATTCCATTGTCTTCCAGGTCTTTTAAGTCTGCAATGAGCCTTGAGAAAACTTTGTCATGGCCAAAGTGTTTGAAGTCTTTTTCCTGACACAGCATTACAAGTGACATGTGGTCTGTACTTGATGAGGTGGTAAATTAGCCAGAGACAAATATACAGCTACTACTTTGTGCTGCTTTTTGCTGAACCTAATGGGTTCACCGCCTCAAAAGAATCTTGATATAGAATTAGTTTTAGACATGATGGGTTTTGAGAAAAGAACTCATTGTTTTTATATACCTGACCATCACTGACATCACAAAGCACATCAGTGTATGGTACGTATGTACCCTGTGCAGCACAATTCTGCCATAAGTCTGACTCCAGTAAATGTCTCAAAGTGTCTTTCAATGGAACATAGTAGGCAAACCTCTGTGACCTTGTTTCATCCCTTCCTAAGTACAACTTTACAGGTTCTGTGTATCTAAACATCTGTTTAAAAGCCCTAGTTCTTGAAAAATTGGTTCTCATTGGTCCTTCATGACTAATGGTGAAAAGGTCAGATTCCTTCACAACATCACATATACTACCAATAACCTCATCTGTTAATTCAGTTAAGTCACTTTTCAGGAATGCACTTAATTTATTCAAAGTATATGTCTGTCCTAGTTCATGTATGCTTAGCATCTCTTCAATAATATTTTGTATAGTTGATGCTGGCAGAAGAAACTGCCCATGTAATTTCAAGTAGAAAAGAGAAATATTTCTAAGAAAAAGGTCACTGAAATTTTCTGTAAGATGGACTTCACCTTCATCAGTCTCACTAAATCTCTCTGTAGGGCCTGTAACTAACGGTTCAGTTTCAAGAAACTGAGAAACTGTCTCCTTATTAAGATCTCTTATACTGTCCACAGAACATTGTCTGTGTTTCCTGGACATGTAGGCTGTAAACGACGATCTCACAGTGAACGTATGGTCGCATCCTGTCACCGGACATGTCACAACACGTCCTTCGGCTATATGTTCCTTTAAGTGAGCTGTTAGTGATCTGACATCGCGACATTGGCGCTGGCACATAGACATATTACACGTAAACACCGTAAGGGCATTTGTAGTATCAATATATGAATCTGTGTTATGTTTACGGTAAAAATGAGCCTTAAATTCCCCATATGAACGAAACGTATTGTGGCAATCTGTAGCGCCACACTTGAACACGCATCGTGGTTCATGACGGTGAAGTTTGACATGTAAAACATGTTCCCTAAGGGTTTGCACTGATGTTCCACAGAAATAACAACTAAACATTGTAACTGCGTGAACAAACACGCACTCTATTGCTGTTTTAAACACCTAAATGCTGTTTCACATCCCGCTTGCAAATCTAAGTTTTACATGTGCTGCCAAGATACGTTCATGCGCCGTCAACACGGTACATGCTACTCGTGTTTAAAACCACACACTGCTTAACACTGCTTAAAACGATTTAATTTAACTTACCAATTTGCCCAGACACATTTATTTTATTTTATATTCCCACTAGTTTGTAGATTTTTTTTAAATGTTATGTTTGTTATTGGGTGCTTTCCACTTCATGTACCCACATACAGCGCTGGCTTAAAGCAATACATTCTGGTCCTGACGCAATGCATTGTGGTTAGATTTTTATCGTCCGCTGCATTATGTCACCATGTCACGTCGTACAAAAACCTCGCGAGAGCAAGACAGATCATCCTGCACCTCTTAAGTGTTATGTAGTTTTGCCTGAAACGCAAAAATAAAACAAAGCAATTAAAGCCGATCAGTGGCTCAAATTCTGCTGTAGCGATTGAAGAACTTTTGTCGGAAGTTGGATTCGAACCCACGCCTTACTTCGGAGAACAGAATACCCCTTACTTTGAAAGGCCATTTTCGCTGCGCAGGAGGCTTTAGACCGCTCGGCCATGGGGCAGTTTCCAGTTGAACCCTAAGGAGTAGGTTAAGTCCAGCCTTGGCTTCCAAGCTGACGTTTTTCTACATATGTGCTTGTGTATCATGGACAGTAAGAGGGGGCAGGCAAGGAGAGAATTTCTCTCTTTGGGGATCAATAGAGTGTTGTTATTATAACGTCTAAAACGTATGATGGTCTGTCGATAAATCAATAACAATATCAATGAAGTCAATGTTTATCTAAAGGAATCAGAATTCAGGAAAAGCCAGGGGCCGGACCGAGTGTAGGGGGCGTGGCCAGAGACAGCCTGCTGACTGTTCCAAATCATGGGTGCATGTTACAAGTCCGGAACATATTTTAACTTAGTACTAACTTAGCATCATATTTGATCTGATTCGACTGAATATCCCAGGTTTCCATCTCTCATGCATCTGGTGTGACGTGTTTTCAGACTCTCAGGCTGGCGCAAAGAAATCTTACGGGAATTGAACGTCTCACTCCGGTCAGCTGACCAAAGTTGGTAACCTTGGTATTGTGTGTAGGAGATTCGGTATAACTATAATTTCGTTCTCCATTTACATGCCCGTAGTGTCTTTAACCGGCTGCACAAACTGGATCCGCCTCCATTACGACACAACTTTGCCCTTATTGGCTTAAGAATTTAGTCACATACATGACGTATATCTGCTATTTCTCCCGAGAAGCAGGTAAAGCAGTGGTAACTGCTTTGTAGTTAATTTACCTGGTAAAATTAAGTTTAAATAAATGATATAAATACTGTAATAGTACTCGTGAGCTTTGTTTATTTGTTATTAGTTATTGTAATGTTGCGCTGCTTTATTTGTTTAATCGTCTAGTCTGTGGAGACATTCAAGTTAATCAAATAAGAATTGCACTGTACACTGTACATGACCATAAAAACTTTGTATCCTTGAAATAAATGTTTTTGATCTTTTCCTTGGCAGTTATCTTTTTACACAGGGCCTCTATGTACACGATAGTTTTTTTTTTCACGACTAACAGTATGGATCAGGAGTTGGTTATTGTAAAAGAAGTAATGTGCATGCAGGTGATATTTGTATAGATTTATCCACACCCTTGTAGCAGTGCTGCCATTGCAGTCAGATCTCGCAAACTAGGAGTATTAGTTGTCTTTATTTCTCTTTATTTCTTGACGCCAACCCTCTCCATTAATCCGGGCTTGGGACTGGCACCTACCTGAGCTGGCTTGCTCCCTTAAGTGGCTGGGTTAGGCTAAACTATATATATATATTTACCAAGACTACAATAAAACATCTCGAAATGTGTAGTCTAGCAAAACGCAGTTTAAA
Organism: Brienomyrus brachyistius; assembly: GCF_023856365.1. Lineage (NCBI taxonomy): Eukaryota > Metazoa > Chordata > Actinopteri > Osteoglossiformes > Mormyridae > Brienomyrus > Brienomyrus brachyistius. The sequence goes on along the minus strand of NW_026042959.1, from coordinate 57,609 downwards.
GAAGGTAGCCTACCTGGCGAAATTGCAAACAAATTAAGGGCGTTAGGCAGCCTTTCCAAACCGCTTATCCTACTGGATCGCGGGGGGTCTGGAGCCTATCCCGGAAGCAATGGGCACGAGACAGGGAACAACCCAGGATGGCGGGCCAGCCCATCGCAGGGCACACTCACACACTATTCACTCACGCATACACTCCTATGGGCAATTTAGCAACTCCAATTAGCCTCAGCATGTTTTTGGACTGTGGGGGAAACCAGAGTACCCGGAGGAAACCCCACGATGACATGGGTAGAACATGCAAACTCCACACACATGTGACCCAGGTGGAGACTCGAACCCGGGCCCTAGAGGTGTGAGGCAACAGTGCTAACCACTGCACCACCATGCTGCCCCCTAAATGGAAAACCATTAAATACAAAAGGAAAACAAAAGTGCTGTAAGACTGTATACTTATGTGTATGTTAGTAAAGGCTGTAGCTGACACAACGGACCCCCCTAATTAGAAAGGGGTAATTGTACACATGTGGCATCCAGTATGTTCTTCTATAACAGTTTTTTAAAAAAAAAAAAAACTCACATTACACAAATTGGCACTATCAAAACGAGGATTATGGGGAAAATGGGGACTGTGATGGAGATTACATACACGTAGGCATGGTATTTAGTTTTTTTTAATCTGGTCACCTTCCAGAGTAATTGTAAACTAAAACCATCTTCACCCTATTTGATTCTTTATAAATGGACAATCAGTCGTGCAGTAAATGGGGGTATAGAGAGACACAGAGCTTGTCTAACAAGAAACCCTGGGAAGCTAACATTAATAGGGTGGGTATGGATAGCAAAACCATTGATACAGATTACAGATTTATATCTCACCTGAACCCTGGCGGGCTCCGTGCCAATAGGGGTTGGGATTAGGGTTAGTTAACTTAAGTAGTAATATTGATGTGTATATTCTCCTATTCTCCAGTCAGTGAATCGTGAAACGTAATGTTAATATGTTTCTATACCTATATGTTCTGCTTAAAAACCCATAAAGGCAAGCACAGTGTTTAGACATTCTGTTACTTAGACTAGTAAACACTAAGATCCTTCAGCTTTCAATTAACCTGACACAACAGTCTAAACAACAAATGTGTGCCATGTCATTTGTCATCTTTACATCTTGTATCCTTTATATGGTAATTGGATTTTCAAGGTGGAATTGCAGGTCGATCATTTTAAGGATCTAGATGTAAACCTCCCTGGTGTTGCTTTAATATTTTTTTTGCACAATTTGCTTCACACACTTCCTCCAGCAGAGAAGCTTACAATACTACACCCCACCAAATGACTGGATGATGCCTTTTTATTTAAGGTCTGGCTGTGAGCCTCGATTACCGATACACTATCTTCAGGCTCCTGCCGGGATCAGTCAGTATGGTGGACCTTTGGAGGAATGGGTACAAAACCATCAGGAAAGTTTGCAGGTGCTTCAAGAGTATGTGAAGGCTTAGTTGGAGGAACAAGCCACACCACGAAATCGGAAACACAATGAGTTGGTTAATGATTAGGGGTTTGATGAAGGTCAGCTGGTGTGTTTGCGGAACCATGTTCGAGGTAAAATACAGGATCATTGGGATGCCTGTTTGTATATGGTAGTTCGGTGTCCCCAAGATCAGGGTGCAGTTTACTCTGCAACTCCAATGGAGGGGGACGGGGTTGTCCGTCAAGTTCACCGAACAGAGTTGCGTCCAGTACCACAGGGGGTTGTTATGTCAGGGGAAGATGTTCTGGTAATGTCTCCTGAGTCTGGGTTGCCCACAGGGGCAACAGAAATGGAATCGGATGAGGACTCTGTGATTTTACGGGGACAGGGCTGGTGGGAGGGGTCGCAATAGAGCATCCACAAGTAGGCCTCGTATAATGGAGGAGGTTATGTCCCCCCCGAGGTGTAGAGACCAGTTAAACGTTCGGTGAGGTCCACCACTGGTCATCATACCAACCCTTATAAGTTACCACGGTCAGTGAATGATCGTTCGGTTGGGGAGGAAGACCAGTGGTTTGGGGATAGAATTCTTAGCTGTGATCGTTGGGTCATCAATTTCATTTTGGGGGATGGATTGTAGCCAGGCAATTATAGGCAGGTATAGGAACTGCAGTTCGGACTGGAGGCATAGCCGGGGCGAGATGGCTGTGCATGTTCCGATGGTAGGGCATATTGGCAAAGGAGCAGGCACGGGAAAGACAGGCAGGGTCCTGATAGATTTGGTGGAGCATCGGCGGGCATATTGAATTTGCAGTGTAGCAGCCTTTCTGTTTGCTTGTTTCAGGGGTGAACAATCTTATCCGCAAAGGGCCGGTGTGTATGCAGGTTTTCGCTGCAACTCCCTAATTAGATTTCTAATTAGAGGACTGATTAGCTGAAGAGTCCTCATACCTGGTTTTGAAGAGCTGACCTAAAGGTTACCCCAAAAACCTGTTTTTTTTTTGTTTGAATGGGGCAGTGAGTCATGGGGTAAACTACTGTTCTTTAGGGGTTTTCAAGGTGGAATTACGGGTCGATAATTTTAAGGATCAGGTTGTAAACCTCCCTGGTGTTGCTTTAATATGTTTTATCTGAGGTTGTATCGTGTATTATCAAGCCAGCCGGCTTAGTGGCCTCGGGAGCGGGGTTTAGTGGGAGCAGCTGGCTAGTTTTATTTTCTTTTTTGTTTGTGTCTTTTTCTTTGTTGTATGTATATTTTGGGTTCATTATTAGGCAGGCTGGGCCTTTTGGCACCTGTAGTCTGGGTGCTGGATTGCCCATAGGGGTCTTTTTTATTGCTGTGATTTGCTGTGTCATTCACTAGTGTGATTTGTGCTGGATGTGTTTTTAAGGTTGTGCTGTGGCGTGTACCTGAGCAAACTTTGGGCAACCTGTTCTCTTGTTGGCTTTATTGACAAAGGGTGGATTAGTCTAATTACGGCCTGCTACAAATAGCTGCATATAACGTATAAAAAAAATCACCTTATGGGTGCTCCGTAGGGTAGCAAGATCTTGAGTTTTTTTACAGTACTCGGGTACGTTTTAAAATTTTCGACCAATCAGCAAACATTATTCTGACAGCATAGCTGGGAAACCAATGAAAAGTGAGTGCAACATTCTAGAACTTGACTTCGGGTTGACGCTCCCTATAAAAGAGCTGGGTACTGCTTCAAGGCGTTCAGTTGGCGCTACCTCCTGATAGAGTAGCACTGTACGGCTCTTGTTCCGTAAAACAACATCAAAAGGATGAAAAAAAAAACAATTTTTAAAGAAGACGAAAAAAACATCGTCTAAAAAAATAAGCCAAAAAAATAATATCCGAAGAAGGAAAAACATGCAAAGTAAAAAAAACAAACAAAAATAAAAAACAATATCCAAAGAAGAAGGAAAAAAACATCCAAAGGGAGAAAACAAGAACTGAAGGGCAAACGAGGTAGGAGGAAATACAAATTTCGTTTCAGCACCGTTGGAGTGCCAAGCCGTGAAAAGCATTTGGCCAGAAGACAAGGTAAGTGTTGTAGCTGTTATTTTAAAACAGCGCTTTTCAAAATGCTGCTTTATAATCGTTTGAGATCGTTAGCCAGTGTGACAGCTGAAGGCTTTTTGAGTTTACCAACATAAAGTTTTATTTCTGTATTAGGACATTGTCAGGAACAATGATGTGTTCATCGCTATGATGTGGTCAAAAAGCGATGCATTGAATCTTAGAAACATTTGTGATTTTTCAAACAATGCTTTTCCTTTTATTTAATCAGTAAAATTTCCATCGGTTTTATATAGTGCCCCTTGAAATATGTCTTTAGCTCATTTTCCGGGCATTTTACTAGAATGCATCCTGAGAAATACACAAGCTCTGCTGCATTTCCGTGCCTCGATGTTTAGTGCCGAGTATAATTGTTGCAGTTGCCTTTTATATATTCCATGAGACCTGTTGGTACCAAGAGAAGTGTGAGACTGTCAGGGTGAATTTATCATACAATCGCACGCATAAATACCTGAGGGTTGCCAGTCCTTTTGCGTTGTTACAGGAGGACTAGAGCTGACGAGTGTGTTTCTACACACTATCAAGGGCATTGTAGTACAGTTTTCTCAGGTGGGAGAATGCTGCCGATCTCCTATTTGACAATACAGCCCTTGATATATTAGAATATTACAGAACTAGAAGCCTTTTGCAAGGAAGAATGTGAGAAAATCCCAAGTACAAGAACTGAAAGCCTTTCAGCTGGCTATAAGAAGCGCTTGTAAGCTGTGATATCTGGCAGAGGAGGTGTTACTAAGTACTGATTACGTAGGGTGCCCAAACTTTTGCAGAGTGCCATAATAATGTTTTTATTTTGTAATTTTGTTCAATTTATGGCATAAAAAGTAACTATTCATCAATGTTTGCTGAAAATATTGTGTATTTTCCCCCCAGTTCCTAAAGAGACTGTATTAACTGATATTGTTGCTTTTGTAATTGAAAAGATGTTATTTGTCAAGGGGTGCCAAACCTTTGCATAAGACTGTACACAGTGTGTGTATGTGTTTATGTGAGTGTGTGTCTGTGTGTGTCTTTATATATATATATGTGTGTGTGTGTGTATATATTTCTGTATATGCATGTGTATATATATATTTATATATAGTTCACACACATTCAAACTTATTTGAATACACATTCAAAATAATTTTTATTATTATTATTTTCGTTTTTTTTTTTTTTTGTGTTTTAAAATGTTTTATTTTTGCAATGGAAATAAAAATAAAGCAGTCCTCCGTAGAGGAGGGGTGGTGGAGGGAATATATATATATATATACATATATATAAAATAATTGTCACACAACCTGGGTGACATGCCTTGCCTGCTCACCCAGTTTTAGTGCACCTTAGTTATTCATAATGACCATCTAGTCTCGATACACCCATGAATATATATGTATATATATATATATATATATATATAGTTTTTCTGTTTTTTTTTGCAATAGACAATAAAAATAACGCAGTTCTCCATAAAGGAGGGATGGTGGATGGAATATATATATACATATATATAAAATAATTGTCACACAACCTGGGTGACATGCCTTGCCTGCTCACCCAATTTTAGTGCACCTTAGTTATCCATACTGACCATCTAGTCTCGACACACCCATATATATATATATATATATATATATATATATATATATATATATATAGATATATATATGTATATATATAGATATTTTTTCTTTTTCTTGTGTTTTTTTTTCGCAATGGATATTAATAATAAAGCAGTCCTCCGTAAAGGAGGGGTGGTGGAGGGAATATATATATACATTTATATAAAATAATTGTCACACAACCTGGGTGACATGCCTTGCCTGCTCACCCAATTTTAGTGCAACTTAGTTATCCATAATGACCAACTAGTCTCGATACACCCATAAATATATATGTGTGTATATATATATATAGTTTTTTTGTGTTATTTTTTTGCAATAGACAATAAAAATAACGCAGTTCTCCATAAAGGAGGGATGGTGGATGGAATATATATATACATATATATAAAATAATTAATGTCACACAACCTGGGTGACATGCCTTGCCTGCTCACCCAATTTGAATGCACCTTAGTTATCCATAATGACCATCTAGTCTCGATACACCCATAAATATATATGTATATATATAGTTTTTTTTTTTCGCAATGGACAATAAAAATAACGCAGTTCTCCGTAAAGGAGGGATGGTGGATGGAATATATATATACATACATATAAAATAATTGTCACACAACCGGGGTGACATGCCTTGCCTGCTCACCCAATTTTAGTGCACCTTAGTTATTCATAATGACCATCTAGTCTCGATACACCCATAAATATATATGTATATATGTATTGTTTTTTTTTTTTTTTTTTTGCAATAGACAATAAAAATAACGCAGTTCTCCATAAAAGAGGGATGGTGGATGGAATATATATATACATATATATAAAATAATTGTCACACAACCTGGGTGACATGCCTTGCCTGCTCACCCAATTTTAGTGCACCTTAGTTATCCATAATGACCATCTAGTCTCGATACACCCATATATATATATATATATATATATATATATATATATATATATATATATATATATATATATATATATATATATATAGTTTTTTTTTTCTTCGTAATGGACAATAAAAATAACGCAGTTCTCCGTAAAGGAGGGATGGTGGATGGAATATATATATACATATATATAAAATAATTGTCACACAACCTGGGTGACATGCCTTGCCTGCTCACCCAATTTTAGTGCACCTTAGTTATCCATACTGACCATCTAGTCTCGACACACCCATATACACACCCGAAGCTCTGATCTCAGATCAGTTCCATGCCTCCAGAATCTAATGTTACCCTCAAGGAAGAAGGGAAGCTATGATGAGTAAAAAAAAGGTTATTAGAGTGTCCTGTCAGCGTTGGGCTTCTTCGGCCTCCGCCATTGATTTTTCGGTTTCAGGATGGAAAGTACAAGGTGGCTCTGTGTTGATGAATAATCCAGGAAAAAAATGCCACAAAGGCATGGAGTCACACCAGTGGAGTCTTATCCTTGCAATAAAGACCCCTGTATGACCTTTGCTGAATATTTCCAGTTTAGTGGAGCTGATCTGTGAGTAATGCAGTTATGCAGCAGTTTCTGATGGTTTCCGGTTTTGCAGGTGGTGTCCTTTTCAGCTTGGAGGAGGGAGCCTCCTTCTGGAACCAGATGTTGACCTGGAGAATCGTGAGTGACGTTTCCGATTAGCATACCTGATCTCCTTGCCCCGCCACGGGGCTCTGGTGAAATGTAACTATTCAGTGACCCGTATCTTTCAGTTCTTCGCTTCCATGATCTCGACCTTCACCTTGAACTTCTTCATGAGTATCTACCACAACAAGCCGGGAGATTTTAGTAACCCAGGTCTCATCAACTTTGGACGCTTTGACAACGATGTAAGTTTCCCATTTCTGTCGGTGTTGTGATGTAGATTGTCCTTTTTAAAAGTCTGTAGATGGAATCTTGAAAATCAAAATATTGGGCATCGGTAATTGATCTGGTTGTCTTGGCCAATGGTATGCTGTCCGCAAGTCAAGTAGCTCTTGGGAGATGTCGGCCGTTACCCTCTGACATTGGTTTCCTGCCTCCCGTTAGTCAGTGGGGAAAATGTGATGTTTATGGATGTCTGGACAACTTAGAGTGGAGAGCATTTTATAATCATTACCTCGTTTGGGAAAGGCGAAAGAAGACGGTATAATTTTGACCAAAATCCAGAATGAGACCAAGTTCACACTGTTCCCGAACATGTTTTGGTCTTTCCTGTCCGTGCCTTTCAAGAAGGGGCTGATCTGTGAACTTTATGGGGAAACAAGGGTGAGAGAGAAAAGGATGAGCTGTTATTTCCAGAAAGGGCTCGACTCGGTACCCTGTCACATGAGCAGTGATGTATTTTTACCTGCCTTCTGGTCACATGGGTTGGAAAGGAAACCATGAAACGTTTGTTGGGGGACTTGGACACAGCCCCCACCCCGCAGCGCATGACTTTCCTGGGAGGCCCCCTGGGCTGGAAATATAGTCATCACCTCGGTGGACATGAGTACCGCGCTGTTTTAGTTGGGCCTCCTGGTTTAGGTAGGCATGTTAGCCATGGTTGTGGATGTTTCTCGTTACAAGAGAGGCACCTGTAGCAGTTTACATGGTATGCAGATACGGTTGTTTATTTTATTTTTTTTAAACGCAGCAGAATTTTTCCCGCCTTCGGTGCCTGAAGTTTTTGGGAAACGTTTGCCCCGGATGCCCACTGTATGCTTCCTGTAGGATCACAACACGTTCACCATTTTTTTAAAAATTATACACTACTGTGCAAAAGTCTTAGGCAGGCAAAGAAAATGATATTTAGATTATCCTCGTGTTGGTGTAAAACTATGATATTATGCCTGTGAAAGTGTGTCAACTTCGCCATTTCAGAACCTCTGCTAAAATCATCCTAGTATTTGCAGCGACCGTCCAATGCAGCCATGTGTTTTTTTTGACTTGGCCACCAGCACACCTCATACAGCTAGTCAGTCTCTCACTGACTTTTTAAGCCAGTATATTTAACTTTTTTTAATTCAGCTGTTGGTGAAATTTAACAAAATCATGGAACGGCTGAGGTGCCCCTGAGGAGAAGTTTGGGAACTGAAGCGGTGTTCATCTAGCCATCCAACTAGATATCAGTAACTTTTTAGAAAATAGAAGAAATTACTGTGATGTTGTCATTTGCATGTTTGACTGGAGGATTCTGGGTATTGATTTTTTTTCTTTTTTTTTACCCCCCCCCCCTCAGAGCACGGAGTACTACCTGTATGAGATTCCTCTGTTTATCGTCATGGGAGCCTTCGGTGAGAGAGAGAGAGAGAGAGGGAGCGTCTTATTGTGGAAACCCAAACCTTGCTCTTTTACATCTTAACGGACTGGTTCTGTTTCTGGTTTTCTCATGCCGGGCCCATGTCTCTTTCCCCCCCGCAGGTGGATTGCTGGGAGCACTGTTCAACGTCCTGAACTACTGGCTCACCATCCTCAGGATCAGGTGTGCCTGTGTGCGTGTGCCTGTGTGCGTGTGTGTGCCTGTGTGTGTGTGTGTGTGCGTACTTCTGTGCGCATGTGTGCCTGTGTGTGTGTGTGTGTGTGTGCGTACCTCTGCCTGTGTGTGTGCACGTAAGTGAGGCCTGTTTGGTTTTTACTGTGTCACGCCTGTCTGAAACTTAGGCATCTTAACACTTGAAATTAAATAATTAAATAAATATATCCCGAGACTGTGGGGCTGACCTTGAAACTGCCCCACACTGGTTTGATGCAAATGAAAGTTGTCCCACAACAAAATCATTAGCTGAGCCACCATGCCCCCCCCCCCCATCCCCAGGTATATCCACCGGCCCTGCCTGCAGGTGATCGAGGCCATACTGGTTGCTGCCGTGACGGCCACTGTGTTCTTCACTATGATCTACTTCTCCAACGACTGCCAGCCCCTGGGGGAGGATCAGCTGGAGGAATACCCCTTGCAGGTAAGGCAGCTGGAGGTGGGCTCTCTGTGATTTCATTGGCTGAACAGCTGAGAGGGTGTGTATCCTGTCCTCAGGCCTGAACCTCCACTTATCCCTCTCACAGCTGTTCTGTGCTGATGGCGAGTACAATTCCATGGCCACGATCGTCTTCAACACCCCGGAGAGGAGTGTCCGCAGCCTGTTCCACAGCCCCGCAGGTCCGTGGAGTTTCCAGCACGTGTTTCAGGGCAGGATGGGTCGTGACCTGAAGCCGGATTGGTCGCCCCTGTTGTGCCCTTCTTCTGGAAGAGATTATAATTACAGTCCGTTGTCCATCTTTAGAATGAACACCTGTGTTTGATATTGGTGACAGGCTGGCTAGGTCCGGGGCAGCTGTTTGAACAGTCAGACTCGTCTGCCACCTCTGTCGTGTCGTAGGTTTGTTTACGGGCCGCTTCTGGCTGATTGTTTTCCCAGACAGACAGCTAAACCCATACACACAATCCTCCTCAATTATTCAAGGCTTCCCTCATTTGGGATGGGGGGACTGTCACCCTGCCTGGGGAGAACAGGAGCGCTTCTCAAGTGCCCTGACGAATGCCACCGTAGGCAAGTTCGAACGGCACTAAACTGTGTTCATCCATGCCCTCTAGTGGATGAAAGACATACCAAAGTAACATGGCTTGGTCTTGATCGGCTCCAAATTGCACTTTACACCAGGTAGAAAAATGGAAATGATCATATGAAAAATGCCATTCATCATGAAATAATTTCTGTACACCTGTATCCTCATTACAAGGGTGAATCAAGTAAAACTAGCTGGTTTCGCTAGATTAGCGTTCTTGGGGATCAACTACATGATCAACATTTTAGCAAAAACGTGGGAAACACTGACTTAGGTGATGAATTCCACCACCACCACCCCCCCCCCCCCCCGGCAGGTTCCTACAATCCCGTGACCCTGGGAATCTTCACCATCACCTACTTCTTCCTGGCCTGCTGGACATACGGCCTGACTGTGTCCGCCGGGGTCTTCATCCCCTCGCTGCTCATCGGCGCCGCCTGGGGGCGGCTCTTTGGCATTTTGCTGGCCTCCATTACGCCGCACAATTCCATACAGGTACATCAGGACGGGTCGCCGTTCCTGGGGAAGCGCCGTATAGCCGGTGAGGCGGCGTGGTCCGCTGGCGGAGGAGGGGCCGTCACGATAGCAGAACTCTTCCCTCAGCAGAGAGAAACCTCACAGTGGCGACGTTTTCCACTGACCTTGATTTTTTTGCACATTTTGAAGAAGCAAAACTGAAAATCCGTTAATGGGTACGATTATATTTCAGGAGGACAAGCCCTCAAACGCTTTCAGTTTGATTGAAGTGGTTTTTGTGGCGATTCGCAAAACTGAAATGGAAGCCGATTTTGCAAACTTGTTGCTGTGTAGGACACGATGACTTGGTTCTAGAGCTCGTATCTCATGAAAAGCTCAATCCATGTTGAGGCACGGAATCATAAATTGCAGGTGTTGTTTCCATGATGTTACTTAATGGAAACACCCTTTATGCAATTTCACTTTGTCAACAAATTTGCTTGTTTGTGCAGAACTTTAATGGAAACGCTGCAGGTTTTGATATATTAAGGAAATTGAACGGGGTCTTTAGAAGTCAGAGGGCCTCCTTCAACACCCGCTTTAGATTGATTTCCTCTTTGTTGTCCAATCAGATTTACTCTTTAAGCAGTCACGTGACTCTTTGAAGGTGCCCTATTGGTTAGTGCTGTATCGATTTCCTGGGCCGCCCAGCGTCATGTCGGCATAGATGTAGTTTAACATAATGTTTGTTGGAAGTAAAGCCCCCTCGAAGTTTTTGAATGAGCATGTTTTATGATTTGTGGCGTTTCGTTTGACAGACCTTGGCCGACCCTGGGAAGTACGCTCTGATTGGAGCCGCCGCCCAGCTTGGTGAGTGTCCGTCCGCGGTCAGCCTGCTTTTCAGAGCTCGTCTAGAGGTGCATGGAGGCACATGAGGCTTCGGGTTTGCGTCTGTTTACGAAGGTCTTTGCCAGGTGGGATCGTGAGGATGACCCTCAGCCTGACTGTCATCATGGTGGAAGCCACCGGAAATGTCACCTACGGCCTACCCATAATGCTGGTTCTGATGACGGCGAAGATCGTGGGCGATTATTTCGTGGAGGTCAGTGTTGACGTTTCGGGTTGGAGCGGGTTGGTCCATTTGGCATTATGTGTGAGCCTGTCAGTGAGTGATGAGCTCATCGCCTTTCAGACCGTGCAGAACTTGGAATCGGGCCAGTCGTGTTTCGTTAACTGCTCTGGTCTCATGTTTGCTTTTGGTGTGGGTGGTGCAGCTAGCCACCAGTCTGACGCCATCTTTTTTTCATCTGTCCTTCCAGTGACTGATTTTGAGAACCCTTCCGTTGTTTTTGCACAGCTGTCTAACTTAAGGTGGCACATCATGCTGTGACAGCTCGTTTCGCTTCTCTGTTCCTCAATGTGCCAGCAAATCTGCTTAGAGGAAGTAAAACTTCAAGGGGTGGCAGCTTGTGAATGTTGTGCAGATGTGATCCTAAGCTCTTCTGAGTGACTCGAATTTTCCCACAGGGGCTATACGACATCCACATCAAGCTGCAGAGTGTGCCCTTCCTGCACTGGGATGCCCCAGCCACCTCCCACTCCCTGACTGCCAGGTATATTGCCCCCTACAGGATTTTCCCTGCTAATGCTTCAATGAGCCCAGTACACGCCTTTAGCAAGACATTGGTGCTTCATTCTCACTGTATATTCAGGTTTGGTGTGTCTGTCCATTCAGGGAGGTTATGAGCTCTCCAGTAACCTGCTTCAACCTGGTGGAGAAAGTGGGCACTATTGTGGATGTGCTCAGCAACACCTCGACCAATCACAACGGGTTCCCTGTAGTCTCCGGGTTGAGTGATGGCTGTGAGGTATGTCCCTCCCACTAGGGGTGATTTTGTTTTCCTGGAGATTTGTCACATGATGTACTTTGGGGCTTTGCTAATCTGAATTTTGTGCTCTTAGCCAGGGAAAATCTGTGGCTTAATCCTGCGTTCCCAGCTTATCGTGCTCCTGAAACACAAGGTGAGTGTGACCTAAGGTTCCTGCAGAGGTCAGCTGAATAAGGAGCATGTCTGTCCACACTAACACCTATCAGGGTGCTTGGTGTATATGCATGCCTGTGAATGACAGTGCGATTGACCAATGAGGGGTCTGTTTACTGCGTACACGGTTGCGAATGTCAGTGCAGCAAGCCAATGAGAAGTGTGCTCATCCACGTTGTGACCGGTGTACTCTTTTCAACCAGGTGTTTGTGGAACGGGCTCGTTCTCGTCTCAATCTGCGCAAACTGCAGCTGAAGGACTTCCGGGATGCCTACCCTCGCTTCCCTCCGATCCAGTCCATCCATGTGTCCCAAGACGAGAGGGAGTGCATGATGGACCTGACGGAGTTCATGAATCCCACCCCCTACACTGTCACGCAGGTACTAGTCTCAGTCTCAGCCTTGGTCTTGGTCCTTGAGAACCAGAGACACATTTGACTAAACAGTCATGTTCTGCGACTGTGTTCTTCTGCCTCTTTTTCAGGAGACGTCGCTTCCTCGTGTCTTCAAGCTGTTCAGGGCCCTTGGTCTGCGGCACCTCATTGTGGTGGACAGTGACAACCAGGTGCGTCTGCCTTGCGAGGTCCTCAGGCCTTCGTCATCTCCAGCACATATCTCCATTCTCATTGTAAAATTCGAAAATTACTGCATCGGTTTTCAGCCAGTGGCCGTTGGGCATCCATCTAGATCAAGGTTATCACCCTGGTTTCCTGTGCTACTCCCACCCCTCCCTCATAACATAACCAGCTATCTATGCCCTGTTCTACGTACCAATCATGTTCCCGGTGCCCAGGTGGTGGGACTGGTGACGCGGAAGGACCTGGCCCGTTACCACCTGGGCAAAGACGGCCTGGAGGAGCTGCAGCTGGCACAGACGTGATGCGTGGAAGGCGACTGCCGCGCTGCTCACCAGGCCAACCCCCCCTGCCCCCAGTCAGCCCCCGCCAGAACCCGCACCGGTCGTGCATTTCAGCAAAGTCCGGAACCCGGGATGCCAATGACTGACTTTCTGGTTTCGTTCACCGAGGGTTGGTTGTGATGGGGGAGGGGATCGATTCCATGTGTGTTTTGCGACTTTTTGTTGCCCCCTCCCAGTTTGCACATAAAATAATTTATCCGTTATGTTTTTAAAGCACTTCAGAGAGAGAGTGAGTGTGTGTGTGTGTGTGTGTGTGTGTGTGTGTGTGTGTGTGTGTGTGTGGTTCTACACACACTTGGGTGTCAGTCCCGCTCTGTGGTCATTTGCAAAGCTTTGGTAGCATTGTGATATACATTAGTGTAAATGTGTAAAAAGCATTTCAAGCTGTGTGTGTGAGAGAGAGAGAGAGAGAGAGAGAGAGAGAGAGAGATTAGCCAGGCCAATAACGTTCCTCTTTTACTCAGAGTTTTTTGAGTGTGGTCTATTGACAGAGGGTACCACAGTTTTCTTGTGACTTTAGTTTTACTTTAGGGGAAGTTAATTTTCCTCTCCCAGATAATTGTCTTGCACATTGTACCATTAACCAATGCCTCCCACCCCTCCCATGCCAGTGTAGGTAAGACCAACCCTGCCCCCCCCCCCCCCCCCCGGAAAAACCCTGACTCGCTTTGACCTTTTTCTCTCATGCTGGATGCTAGCGGTTTTTAACATACAGTGTTTTTTCTCGTGAATTCGCCCATTGGCTGACTGCCACACTGCCTGCGTCCTCCCCCACCCACGCCAGTACGTGACAGTATGTATCCCCCCCACCCCGGGTGATTCTCCAGGTCCTGTGTTTTTGATGGCGATTTGTCTCTTGTTGCGCCGTACAGCCTCTAGGTGGCAGAAACCCTGGTTTCTGATATATACCTGAATAAATTATGCAAATCGGGGTCAGGTTTACATGGGTCGGGTGCCAAACAATGCCAGTAGTGTGTGTGTGTGTGTGTGGGGGGGTGACTTCACAGGTGCTCTCCTGAAAATGTGTGTATATCATTGTTTTTAAATGGCACTTACTGAAAGCAGAGTGGGGTTCAGGGCAGCTTAATGATTTGCAAGGTGACCATGGGTCGTGTTTGGCCAAGGGGGCGCTAGTGTGTTGAGGAAAGGAACTTATTCTGGTCTTTGCAGGCTGTGCTAGAAACCCAAACCCACCCCCATGGCTGTATGTGGCTCCGCACTTTAAATGCTTCTTACCCCACCTCGTTTCCCATCTGCGCCCTACAACTTACAAATCCTTGCAATGTCACGTGCAAGGGGGCCCCCTACTGGCCAAGCAAGGCCCTACAGTCGCTGGTGCCCTTGGGGGTCCAGCCGTACAGTTTTTGCCAACAGCAGAGTTTACACTTTGACTAGTTATGTGCTGTTTAGTTATTTTGTTTTTAATTAAGGTGAACTTGCCTAAGTGACCCTGATCAGTTAAATAGGGTTTTTACCCACCCAACAAGCCTATCGAAAATGGACATACCAGTTAAACGGTAAACGATGTGAATCCCTTATCAGATTTTGATTTTATTCTGAATATTAAATGTCGTGTTTTAACTCAACCTTAAATAAATTAAAGTATCTCCATTTTAAAGAGCACTGTGACTGGATGAGAGAATTGTTTCGGCGTTGGCAAGTACCACCTTAGCGTACATTTATAGAAACGGCTGAAATATACTGGATAATTTTGCATAATTTTTATTTTGCCAAGCTTGATTTTCTTCTGTGATTTCTGAAATCTAATAAAGGTTTTGATGCATATGCCTATTTGTATTGCACGAGTCAGTCATGCTGTTTAATAAGAATCATTTGTATTTATACAAACAATGATAAAAAAATTATTGTATTAAATGGCGTGTTTGATGATACTGCTGGTGACTCCGTGGCACTCTTTGAGCAACGTGTCCGTATCCTAATTTTCTACCTTCTGACACACAAATTCTCAGACTAAATGAGATTACTGCAGTCCCGTTGCCGGGGTAATGCAATTGTTTAGGTGGATGTCGCTGAATGCATTTCAGTGGGAGGTCCAGAAAGCCTGGGACGCGATTTGACGGGGTAGAAATGAGATGAACGGTTCTGTTGTACCTTGCAGATTTGTACCTTGCAGATTTCCCTCGATTTGCTTATTAGTTGCTGGAAATCAATATTTAAAAAAAAATGTGCGTTGAACATGCCTTTCCATCCCGATCCATGAACCCAGTTTTCCCAGATATCAGCAAAACAATGAGAAATTCTATATATAAAAAAAAAAAAATCAACATTTGATTAAGTTTTATTAATGCTTGCTTTCATGTTAAAAAATTTTGGTGCACAATTTAATTTTTTTTTTAACACACAACATTTGGTTGAAATTGTAACGTGGAACATCAAGTCTGGGGCGCAGTTAAGGGGGGGAGATTAGGACAGTAAAAAACTTGGAACATAACTGCATTGGTGTGGGTTTGTGGCCCAATATGATATGCATTCATGGGGCCCAAATTCTCTAGCAGAATCACAGCATAGATTTCTTTGTATATTTTTTAGGTTTAAAGGACTCCGGAGATTGAGATATTGTGTTTTTAAAGTTTCCTTGGACTCCCACAGTAAATTTTACAGAGCTGGGGTCTCCATAACTTTTGCTGTGCAATAAATTTTGCTGACTGGGAAAGGGGGGGGGGGTTCCCCAAGATTTTTGCCGGCTCGCCTACCCATCGGCTCACCTTGAAAATGCCCAAAATGCCACCTGGCTGTTCAGCCCTGCTATAAAGTTGCAGAAAGACACGACGTTGTACTGTGACCTTACGATGTTACAGATCCGAGAAATAGCGTACTAAGCAGCACGTGTTTCCCTGCTGTGTTAAGGTGGGCCTTAGAAACCCATAACGCACTAATGCAGCTCTGGATGGCGGGCTATGCGTCAGTAATGCTGTCAGAGAAGATTCACTCATTAGTCTGATGTGAACTTAATCAGATTATGGGTCCTTTTTAGTCGCAGAATACAACATAATCCATGGCAAATGGACATCGGTGCCGTCTTTATGATGTTATGCTGACAGTGCCTTTAATCCCACCCCCCACCCCCCACCAATCCCTTTCCCAACTTCATGTTGTCTCTTAATCCTGTATGTTTCAGTAATATGAAGACGGAATTTCAGTATTCTCTGTTGCGGTTGTTTTATTTTTATCTCGCGAGTTTCATGCATTTTTAAGAACCGCGCAGAACATCAGTTAACTCTGTGCTGCTGGAATCCTGAGGATTGCCTTGATGGGTAGTGTAGGAGTTGAAGGATTTGCGTAGTCAGATTTAATTTTTTAAAAAGGAAATCTATTAAAAAGTAACATGCAAAGTAGTTTATTATTATTATTTTTTTTTTTTTTTACATAAGAATTTCAAGAGAAACTGAGAGCCTCGTTTTAATGGGCTTGTCTGGTAAAGTTAGTTTGACACTTGTACTGCATGTATTATTAAACATTTATCTATCCATCCATCCATCCATCCCGGCTCCGTCAACATGCAAACTTCAGTAATTCAAAACACTTAGTATTGAGCTTCCATTGTGAGCCTTAGCAGCCAATAAACAAACCGCCAATAATGAATATCACAGGCTTTGGTGATGGACACAGACTTCCAGACACGCCCCATATTCCTGACGCATTCCTCACCATGACCCTGTCTACTTCACATTCGCAGCCCAATATTTCATTCAAACTGGAGTTCGAAAGCTTGTTGGAGCCGAATGGACAATTTTAAAGACCAACATGGCAGAAAATTCAGTTCTGAAAGAAAGGAAGTTTCGATTTTTAATGAACTTATGAGATGCAGCAGAGATTCATCTTACCCTCAGTAATCTTTAGTTATAGCTTTCAGGGACTGGGATATAGATAATTTAGAAATGTGCTGCTTTTTAAAACACTAAGTAGGATTCCAATACTTTTCCAAGACACGGTATAATAGTATAATGTATTGTTGGTGCGCTGTGGGAGGGAGGTGCTGTCCTGGCAGGGGAGACAGGTGACTGAAACCTTTTGTAGCGATTTGTTCCGCCTGTCTGTTGGGCAGAATTTAGTTTGCTCTCTTTGTGCTTCCAGTAAATCTAGGTCCCGTTCCCATCATACCAGCAAGTCCGTGCAGGGTGGATCTCTGGCTAATCTCTTTTGTTGTTTGATTCCCTCCACGGAGGAAAAAAAAAAGAACTCGAGGTCACCTGCGGTTCCGAACCACATCTCCAGCAGGTCAGTGATCTCAGAGTAGCACATGCCGTTTATAAGCCAAAAGAAAAATGGTTGAAAAGTACGACACCTGTGTTATTCTATTTTGGTATTTAAGTGACAGAATTCCACTAAAGGTGAATTAAAAACTTGCTTAATTTATTGAGAAATGCTGAAGAAGTAAATGAACAAAGGATGAGAGAAGCTGCTGGAATCTGAAGCAGACATGATGCAGGTTCGAAACTGCACAGTTTTGATCTGGAATATGGGACACAATCCACATTATAAGCACTGAGCTAAATGCCAAGTTTTAAATGGCTATTTATCTATTACAACCATTGTTTCAGTGAAAGTTGTATGCAGATGTTTATTACTTAGTAATAAGGCAATATTTGGCTCAACTATGGTTTGTCTGTTACTAATGAAATAAACTTTTCCTATATATAGAGACACAGGACTTTTCTCACTTCTGATCTAAACCATAATTTAGTCTGTTCTTATTTAACATGACACTATAATAAAAATACATCCGAAGTTAAAAATCCTGGAAGACTGCGTCAAATAGAGCAGCAGAGCACCGCCCCCAAACAGCCTCTGTGGGGCAGCAGTGAGCTCAGAGTGCATCCCCCCCCCAGGAGGCAGTGTTAGGAAGAGCAGGCTGCTGTGGGACTTGCTGGTGACCCCAGGGACTTGGTCTTGCCGTTGTCCTCTAAGGCCTGGGCGAAAAGGGCAGGGTTACGGCTGGAGTGCCGCTGGCGTCTCACAAAGGGAAAGACACTGGGGCATGATGGGAAGGAGAACATGTTAGCGTTCCGCTAACACTTGTGGCACTGCCTTTTCTAAGTCAGCCATGTTGGAAAATCCTTGACTACCGTGGAATTACAAACAGAAACTGGAGAGCATCACAGGGGACGCAAAAGCAATTAACATTACAGAACTCTGTGTAGTCTTAGTGACGAAGCTAAGCTGAAGCCAGCAGTTCACACTAAGCCCAAAAATCCCTGGAATTAATCGTTAACAACCCCAGAAACAGAACCTGTGTGTATCCCACACCAATATGAGTCTTATCCCCTTATATAAAATACATGGAATATATTACAGAAAGACCCCTTTTATAGAAGATAATAGTTTTACCTTTTTTTGGTCTCTTGTGGTTCTATGGCTCTAGCCAGCATGTTTTTGTAGAGATCGGACTTTAAATAGCGGGCGTAGGAGTCCTGAGGGTGAGAGGAGAGGCCGAGAGCCCGTTTTAATGAAGCTGTCATCCACTTTCATGGCTGTGCACAGTTAATGCTCCTACCTTCTTCATCAGGAAATAGATGTGCATCTGGGCGTCATCCAGGACAAAACGATGTGGGCTTTTCATGCCCTGCAGGGTCTTCTCCATGGTCTTGCTGTCCACGTTTACCCACTTGCTGGCTCCCGGGGCCAGGAACTGCCTGGGGGGAAGGAAGTGATGAGCCTGAGCTTTGCAGTCCCACTGGGAGTAAGCAAGTGCCACATCAGGGCCTGCTCTAAATTCAACTGGGATGCAAACTGTCCCACTGGGCCACAAGGTCGCACTCACTTGTAGACCTCTTCCACCTTCTGCGGGATCGTAGCGCTCTCGCCGTGCCGGATGTCCTCACAGGCCTCCCAGAAACAGAGGTTCTCCACTGTGAATGAAACAGCGCATGCATCAGCTACCTGCAGGAGGCGCTCATCACGATGCCAATATGGAGGAGAATTGCCTTTCATAGAGGGATCATGATTATTAATTTAGCAGATGCTAGATCCTATTTTTTTTTTTTTTTGAGAGGGCAGGGTCAGTCAGTCCCTGGAGTAACTGATCGACGGCCCAATAGTGAGGTCACTCAGCTGACTCTGGGATTTGAGCTGATGACCTCCTGCAATGAATCCCAATCTGCTGAGTCACACACTGCCCAAATAGGCCCGCAGTGATCAAATAATGAATATGATTCTTACTTGCTGACGATGCCTCCATGAAGCTGATCTACTTGGGCGGGGGGGTCTACATGCTGCTCACCACTGAACTCCTTCTCCAGGTACTCCCTGAACTTGCACCGTCCCAGAGGGTCCCTAAGGAGCTCCGTGAAGCCGAACCCCCATCGTTCCACCCGCAGCTTGGTGGGTGTCTCCACCCTGCACCAGGAGGCGTGGAAGTGAAGAGACGACAGTCACCTCTGGGGGTGTGGCCCTGAAGAGGCAGGATGGGGCGCGGTAACGCACACTCACATGTCGGCATTCAGCGTCCAGAGTGCCGTGTCATCTGTTATCCAGGGGTTGCTGGGGGGGCAGCCTTGCATCATGGGGTCATGGTTCAGGTACTGCTCGCTGAACTTAAGGAAGCTGAACACAGAAGACCAGCCATTCCCAGTTTTAGTCCTACTTTCTATAATCCTTGCAAGTCATCAAATATTCAGGTTCAATGCTGGCATATTCCAGCAAACTGGAGCTCGAAATGGTGACGAAATGATTATACGTCATTGAACCCTATAAGGAAATTCTCTTTTCATCTCCTCCATCTTGCTCTCCATAGGTGAGAGAAAGCTTGGTAGCAAAGGGCAGCTGCCCGTAGAGGCTCCCAGGAACCTGGGGGTTAAGGGCCTTGTTCAAGGACCCACAAGTGTGCTGAAGCCAGGCTTGAACCGGCGACCTTCTGATCAATATTAAGTAATTATTTGCAGTTAAATACAGTTCAATTCAGTTTAATAGTCAACCGGTTTCAATATTAGTTAGGCATCATTAATCCAGGATATGTGTGACTCTGAGATTTATGGTGAAAGATGGATGGGCAGATGGACGAAAGAACGAAATAACGAGGTTAGATTTTCACAAAGAGCAGTCCCCAGCATTTTTGTCAGAATTAACATGAAATAGATCCCCCCCCCCACCAATCAGAGGCACAGTATACAGAATACCCAGAGATATCCCCCAGTTAGGGACTAATGTGGACTGGTGTCGAACCAGTGGTCCCCCAGCTATGCTGGGACTGAGGCTGAATCACAGGTGTTGGGGGGGGGTAGGTGGGGGAGGCTGTTATCCAACCTTTCCAGGCAGATGGAGGACTTGACCCTCGAGCGGCCCAGGGATTTCCTGATGTGTTCAATCTGGTGTCGGGAGCCATGAAAAATCACACGGGGAATATAAGAGTCAGAAAAAAGGCACAGCATGGTACACATCCAAGCCCTGATAAGAGCCATGCTGTTGTACCTTTAAACAGAATTTGTCAATATCTGAGAGCCAACAAAAGAAAACGACAACACAGATGTAGATCCTTCCGAAGCAATTTTCTTATGACAGCATTCTTAAGAGCCCACTTAATCACCCTCTTTGGTTGTTCTTGGCAACCATCCCATCAGCTGAAATAGGTTCACTCTAAATTCTTTCAGGCTTACCTCTCTTTTGTAGTAGTCCGCGTTCTGTTCTGTAAAGAAGGAAGAAACAAAACCGTCTCTAAACATGATATAAGCCACATGTTTATGGGAGTTTTACTTGCGCAAAAATGTTCTGAGGGCACAAGGTTCATTGGTTCAGAGAGATAACCAATCAGACTGTAGAAGTGGTGGATACAGGCAACTAGAGGAGGGGGGGGGGTCAACCAATCAGATGTCTTGTTCCTGCCTCCTCTAGTTCCTTAGACCCACCTCCTCTACAATCTAATTGGTTATCTCTCTGAACCAATCATTTTTCCTTCTGCCCTCAGAACATTTTTGTGAGGGTAAAACTCCCACGAGCGAATCACATGCAAGGAATCAGACAGTAGGAATTCTGCTCACACTCAGCTCCTGGCTTTACTAAGCAGACATCCAGTCTAGAAACCATGAATAATATAGCACTATTACGAGTATGTATTGTGGGACTGCTGACGTACTTACGTTAGCATGGAAAACGAGAGCAGGAAGTGAGGAAGAAGTGAGACAGAAAGATGAGCACAACGAAGTGCTGTCACACTCACACACGAGCTTCCCTCGGATGCCCTCCCACCAAAAACACTGATTATCACTTCACTTCCTTGGGTAATTTGGGGGCCCAAGGCAACAGCCTATTCTGCCTATAGCTGCCATATATATATAGATATTAATATACATATTTTTTCTTCATGACTTTGATCTTATCTAGGCCCCGAGCGGCTCTCTTGTTTGCCCGGATCCGGTCCTGTGACTGACAGAGGCGATAAACAGCAGGTACTGGCATTACGGAAAAAATGTATATGCTTAATAAAAAGCTCAGACCAGCTGGACTCGGGAGTTGTGCCGGTTCCTTCGCTCAGGGCCTTGTTCTTGAACGCTGAATGTTCCCGGCTGCAGAAAATCAGAGGGTGAGAAATCCTTAGCTGAACTTCAGATGAAGAGTGAGCTCGTTTCTCTCAAGCAGACTGACGCCGGTCTAACGCTGCATTAATACCCCTTAGCACTACTGGTCACATTTCCCATGATGCCACTGGGTACAGCCCATGGCGACACTGCCCAGTAGGGGACAGTGTGACAGCTTTCCAAAAGGACCATTCGGTCCTGGAGGGCCAGTCGGTGACACAGTATCCATGATCAGGACTGGGGTACCCTGCTTTACAGAATAAACTAACCAAATGTCGATACTGAATGCAATCTGATTTAACATGGTTTCCTTAAATCCCAATTAAAGTGCTTCAGATCAGCTCAGGACTTAACAGCAGAGAGACTATTTGGCAAATTATTACGCTGCTATTTGCAATTACATCCATTATCTCTCCGCTAACATGCAGCATTAAGCCTGAGCCGCAGGAATAGAGGTCAGATAATGGATCCGGTATTCCGGAGGTGGGATCCTCTTCCAGCTCGTTTAAAAGGCCCAACAAGTGGGGGGGTGGTGGGGGGGGGAGACGCAAACACAGCATGTCTGCATTTTAGCTTCAGGCCGTCTCCCAGTCCCTTCGCACTCCTCTCTCCCAGATCCAAGCATCACCAGTCTTAGCGATGCGTCTCGTGTTTCTCGGGCAAAGAGAAAGGAGGCAGGAAGTGGCCATTTTGTCATTTGCTGGTTTTAATCCCCCCCCCCCCCCCAGCTTCCCCCGTCCACCTGGCCGTACCAGAGTGCAGAGCGTCCCTGCCTTTTAAACACGAGCAGCACCTGACTGGGGGGCCCTACGCTGCGTGGTTTTTGGCTCAACTGTGTTTCCGTCTAATTGGCGTCAAAACGGTGGGTTTCATCAATGAAGGTGGTGTGTGGCTGAGCGGGTTGGCAGTCGCCGCCTATGACTGGAAGGTTGCCGGTTTAAATCCCACAGTCAGCAGAGTGACATCACCACTGGACCCCTGAGAGAAGTCCCTAAACCCCCAACTGCTCTAGTCTCAATAAAAGGTACATCTGCAAAATAAGCTGAATTTAGGATGTGATCCGCAGCTGCGTGGCTGCCATTCCCACCTCCTGATGCCGCCCCGGATGGGGATAATGGCCCACATAAACGCTGATGCTTATTAGCCCTGAGAGATGCTGCGCACCCAGCAGAAAGGGGCCCTAGTGACGGCCGGGATTAAGCCAGATACACACCACACTCTGCTCCTGTCCCACACTTTCATTCTCCACTCTCCTGTGTTATTCATGAACTCCAAATTACACTCAGCGAGGGTGCAGTTGCTCATTCCCGCAGCCTGCTGTCCTGTCTGTCTTCTGAAAGCTCTCGTCCCACAGAACATAGGCTTCTTCCCAGCTAAGTAAATATTTCATGATCACACTGAAGCAGTAGTGGGTTATCAGGCCTGAAGTGATATATTCCTCCCCCACAAAGTATGCATGGAGACACTCTGTGTGTCTTACTTAACGAAGATAAAACTCCCCCCCCCCCCCCCCCCCCCCCCCGTGAATTTTGCTGAGCTCAATGCTCTGGAGATGACGGAGATCGAAAATTATACCGGAAATGTTCCATATGTCCTTACAGATGTTTCCTTTGCCTTCCTTCATTGAACAAACCCGTTGTCGTGGGAGAGAACTGCACAACCCCCCAGCTCTCTGTGGGGGAATGGGACCCTGCCTATGCCTTCCTGCCAATCCTGCCAAGTTTCCCCTGTAAGTTGAAGGATCTCCTAACAGGCCTGCATGTAGATTAATGTCATACCCAGGACAAAGCAATTGCAGGTTAAGGCCCTTGCTGAAAGGCCCAACGGAGTAGAATCACTCTGGGCATTCACAGGATTTGAACCAACAACCTTCCACTTGCTTGCACAGATCCCTAGGCCCAGAGCCACCACTCTGCCCCACAACCTCAAAAAAATCCTAGAATCGCCCCCAGCCTGAGGCGATATTCGAGCTGCCAAGGTGCATTGAGTTCAGGTTTACCCAGTGTGTGCTTTACTCTAATCACAGCATACTGGGTTTTCGCCGGGGCAGATGTAGGGAGTCAGGGGTTTCGGGGGAGGTGCTTACTGGCGGTCTGTTGACGAGCCAGTAGGCCTGTTCCTGACATTCCAGCACGATGCGGTCCGCCTTGCGCCTCTGTTTGGCTGCCCTGGTAGGAGCAGAGCAGTCGATGGAGAGTCAGAAAGCATACTGGGTAATTAGCATATAGCGGTAATCACTGAACTGCAAGGTAGGGTTTTCATTTTTCTGTTTCCTTTTTCACTTAGAAATGGATTTCCGACTCTAGTGTTTAGGCTGAGGTCTGATTTAACAGATAGGAGGGAAATTATGACCACACACCATGTTACTTTTTAATTTAGGTAACATCATCATCCTCTTAATACGAGATTTATTCATCCATTCTCATCTGTCCCCTTGTGTGCATTTATGAAATTGATTTCATAGCTCGATGCGACAGTATTCCCGGGCTGGGGTGGGGTTTACCTGAGCTGCTCCTTCGCCTGCATCACCACGAAGTCCCAGGTGTGGTTGATCCGTTTGTGCAACATGTTGTAGCTGTCCTGCGGAGACGATGTTTAAATGCGACATTGCCAGGTCGCACGGCTGGCTGCGTTGCTGCATGGGTTCACGTTATGACTCACAGGCCGAACCCCTCCCAGGATATCAGCTGGCAGTGTCGGATTCACAAACCCTCTTACTGATGAGAACCTAAAATGCGTTGACCCTGACGCAACATGGCGGCAAGTTGGTGGATGTCTATGTGCGATCCTACTATGTGCATAATTGGTGGGAGGTTTTCTTACACAAAAATGTTCTGAGGGCAGAAGGAAAATGATTGGTTCGGATAGATAACCAATCAGATTGCAGAGGAGGCAGGACCAAGACATCTGATTGGTTGCTCCTGCCTCCTCTAGTTGCTCGGATCCACCTCATGTACAATCTAATTGGTTATCTCTCTGAACCAATCATTTTTCCTTCTACCCTCATAATATTTTGTGTAAGTAAAACTCCCATGAGCATTCAGCTATCACATGATCTCATCAAGCAATGCTTCAGACCAGCGAATAAGAATAGCATTGAAATGTACATAAATAAAAATTTTCTCTTACCTTTTCATAGTCTATCAGCTGCCCTTGCTTTCTGATATTCTTCTTAGTCAAATAAATCGCTTTAGAAGAGCAAAAGAAAGACATGGCAAGAAACTGTGTTTTTCTATTATTCTAGTAAAGGGAAGTAATGATGTAATAGGCGAGCACATGATTAATAATTGGTAATCACCGTAATCTAGCTCGGAGGCTGGCCACTGCTGAGAGCTCCAGAAGTACGGAGTCTAGCAAAAAGGAGATGCTGTCATTTGAAACTATTCAGAAGCAGCGTGACAAAGGTGCTTTGTGATTTAACATGTCAGGGACAAGGCGGGTGGAAGGCATTTTGCTACTTTAACTGGCATTGGTTCTCATACATCAGTGTTTCCCAATCCGGTCCTCGGCGACACACAGATGATCCACGTTTTTGCTCCCTCCCAGCTCCCTACC
This sequence comes from Brienomyrus brachyistius, assembly GCF_023856365.1. NCBI lineage: Eukaryota > Metazoa > Chordata > Actinopteri > Osteoglossiformes > Mormyridae > Brienomyrus > Brienomyrus brachyistius. Next base: position 32,446 of record NW_026042959.1, on the reverse strand, counting down.
AGACAGTCTACGTTTTTGCACCCTCTCAGCTCTGGAGCCCGGACCAGATTGAGAAATACTGTCCTACACGGTAATTCCGCAGTCTCTCCAACGAATAGTTTCGATATGCGTGCCCCCCCACATGGCCACCACCCTCTCGCGCTGCCCTCCATCTGAAGAAACCGTGGTTTTAGGTTACCTGGAAGCGATACGGCGTCTCGTCGGGCCCCAGGACGAGCGTCCTGGGGTCCTTTAGGGGGTAAATGTAGCCGTGCTTCACGATCAGATTCCCCACATGAAGTGCCTCTGAAAACACACAAAGTGGTCACTCATTTCCACGTAAACTACTCAAAGCTCAAACAAATCCACTACTCGTAGCCCAGATTTAGGCATAGTAATTCTCTAAATTTTTGTCAGTGGAATACAGTAGAACACACGATAACTAGAAACTGAGTAGGCATATTATATTTTATTTTACGGTATAGCAAGTAACTGGAAAAAACGTTGACATGGTGCACAGAATAAGCCGCGGGGATGGTGCATTCCTCATCGGAACTATAATTAATTACGAGTAATTGGGACTTTCCACTTTCCGGCTGCCTCCGCGGCCATTGGCAGTCAGGCGCTCCCGGGGGTTTCAGACCGGCGCAGCAACAGCGCTGCTAGGGGGAAGCCTAGTGTTTACAGGGAGGGGTAACTGCTTACCGGGGCAACAGGTTTTTTGCCCATTCAAGTCTGTTAATGCATCTGCCATCTACTGCCTAAAAGTCCCCTCCTTTCCATTCCGACTTCTTTTCCAATCTGGGCTGTAAATCAGGGAAATCTGCTCCCTTGCTATTTAAAACCTCATCTGCATCGCCCGGGAATTCAGGACAACAGCGTCTTGCAGAAGTGCATAATGAGGGAGACGGATAGCGATATTTCTCCAGGCATGACTGACTGCCTCTGGCTATCAGCGAAGTTTGCATCGGGACTATCAAACCGTACAGCTCAGCATGCGTAGCGGCGCGACTCGGGACTGGCCTACAGATTATTTGTACTAATAGCCTCTCAGCAGAAAGATAAATAATTCAGCAGATAAATTGACGCCAGGGGAAGAAAATCCCAAAAGCTTCAGGCGAATGGGGTGTCTATGTTATGGACAAGCTCAATTCTGACATTTATTAATTCACAGGCTCAGCAATATCAATGGAACAGAACATGCTTCTGTCAGACACGTGAATTGCATATGCTTACACATAAATGCAGCTAGGCTAATCTGTTGTATGGATGACAAATTCTATTACTTCATTTGTATTTATTATTCAAAAGACTCGTTTATTTCTGTTATTTTATTACAAAAAAAAAAAAACCTGATGACGTCTTTCGCCAGCAGGGGCGCCATCGTCGTCACGAAGGGAAAAAAACAATCGATTAACCTCACATAAGAGCACCAGGTAACGCTTCCCTACATACTTCTCGGCCCTACCTTCTTCCATGATGGAGTACTTCTGAATTAGCCACTCCACGATATCATTTCCTGGGAAGGCATAGCGAGGAAGGCATCTAGTTAGAGTCGAGAAATGCATTAAGCCGTCATAAATCAAAAACGCTGAACTCGATAAATAAATTACATAAATAAATATGAGCGCAAGGAGATCGATGACAGTCTTAATGCACAGGATTCCCGAAGACCGCCGATGTATGGGCTTTCCTGTGAAGGGCTTAAATGACCATTAGGACCCGGCCCCCGGGACACTGCACGGCCGGGTGTAAGACAACCCGGGCGGCATGAAAAATTATTTTTAAAAAGTAAAATATGTATCGTGCACCTGTCATCGCATGTGGAATCACTGTGATTAACAGTCTTTGATTCTTCATCTTTATCCCCATGTCGGGATCTTGCATCGCCACAATGACTTGTTCAATCTGGGATAAGAAGAATAGTCAAAATCGTGAAATCAAGGTGACGACAGACATAGTGAAAACGTTCAACCTAGTAATATAATAATTGCTTAATGTGTGATTTGATATGTAATCGTTATATTCATCATTAAATCACCGGAGAGACACACTCATATATTTAGGCATATATATAAGTAAACTACAAGGTTTTTCCTCTGACTATCTTAACTGCACGTCAAAGACGTTATCGGATATTCCCGACTACAGACTTTCGGTTTGATCATTTATTCGCGTTATTAATTCGGCTCCTGATTACATTAAACTAAACATGCTCAGATTGTTACAACCTTTGCTTGTCGGTTATTTTTGGGATCTTTCTGGATGGGCTCAAGGCGGGGTCTGTAAGCACAAGCAAACTGCCAGCACTTTTGTTTTACATGAAAATAGTTTGATGTCGGCCTATTGCGTTATTGTCTGGCTATAATTTGGAGGCAATATTAAACAATAGGCCCATATATTGTAAATATACATGTTGTGTTGTTTTGTTGTTATCACAAACGTATAGCCTGATCATAAATTTCATGGATACCTGGATGTTGTATGTTCCATTATATTTATGAATGAATGATTTATGTGAAGTCTGGCTTAGATTCGAGAATTAATCATATAGATTAAAAAAAGTTTTCATTTAAAACTTATCTCATATAATAAAATCCTCGTCCGAACGAACATATGTCAGAATGAAAAAACATTTAAATTATTTTTGTGATGCATCAGTATCAATAGCTACAACGTCATAACAGATATAGATATAATGCGGTTCATACTTTTGAAGTTGATGCGTATCTCCCGAAAAAAATCAACTCCAGAAGAGTCCGCGTCTGTAAATGCCTGAACTTCGGAATCGATCCTACCTTTGTTAGGCGCGGCATCTGTGTCTTGCAGCTGTTCCCTTGGATAAAGATGTTAATTGTCATGCTTACAGCATCTCGATCTCCGGCGTTTGTGAAGTTGGGATTGATGCTGTCCTGTGTTTTTTTTTTCCTTCCACACTTAAGCTCTGCTTGTTACTGCCCCATAGCGGAGCGCAAGTGAAACGGACTACCGGAGATTTGCACTGTTTTTCTGTTAGTGTGTATAATCAAAATATGACTCAGTTTGGCCAGTTAGAAAAATATGATAATAGAAAAGTATTCTTTTCCTCTCACTTTTTTTTCTTGATTTAATTACCGACTTCACGTACTTACACTGTGTCCCGTTGCACGATGTAATATTGCGAAACTATGATTTTGTGGCAGTGTTTTGTAAAGGAATTTTCCGTTTAATCATCGTCTTAGTATAAAGCTATATGGTTGTTCTGGTATCAGTGGACGTACATTATGTATTTTTTCTTCTCTTGAGCACCATGGTCATGACATGAAGCTCAGTCATTGATTACTCGCAAATGTTAGTAGTCATCCGCTGTTTATCTTGAAGATGTAAAAGTAGTGCGCGTACATCTCCTCGTTAGTATAGTGGTGAGTATCCCCGCCTGTCACGCGGGAGACCGGGGTTCGATTCCCCGACGGGGAGAGTCTGCATCTTTTTGCCTCGGTCTCAAAAGGCACCAAGCTAGAACCGGCCCCGTGTTAGTGGAAACGGGGCTTGTGACTTGTACTCATGCATAATATTCTGCGGGTCGCTCAGCAGCGCAGCATATGAAACTAGACTCGGATTGTAAGTGTGTGGTTTTGATAATTGATGTATGGATGGATGGATCCTTAATAAGAGATATAAACAATAAGGTCCAGTCGCCAACTAATCATGTAAAATACGTCATAAACTCATGGTTGTTAAACCCAGAATAAAAATGAAGACGTATAACTAGGAAAGTCAACTTGCACATTTCAATTTTGGTTCGATATAATCACGTTGTCCTTAACCCTCCAGTGCAGGAGGGGACGGTAATGCGCATCGAATGTTTCCGAACCTGTGTGTGATACAACCGAGGAAGAGCCGATGACTTCGGGGGAGGAGGGGCAGGCGACTCGGAAGAAAAAGCAGCAGAACCCAATGCAGCCTGTAGCCCATTCAAAGGCCTACTGTTGGACCTCTGCTTATTTTGCAATACGTCTTTAGTACGGACTGAAAAATGTCCGATTTCGATGAGTTTGAGAAGCAGTTAAGCGAAAATCGGCAAGGTAAGTTTGGCTTTGAAGATCGGTGTATGCTCCCTGTTTTAGGGTAATAAAGTGGCCGGCGTGTCCTAGCGCCGAGGATGGTGCGGAGGGCACTTCTGCTGGTTCCGAAAAGAAAAGCGCGGCTGGGAAATCGGTGCCTTTTATCCGAGCGCTCGCCGATTCTGAAACCTGCCCGATTCTTCTTCTCCCAGCTGCCGCAGGATCCCCGAAAACTGACCGCTTTGGTAAATCAGTGACATTCTTTGCTTGGCATTGTTATAGAGATCGCTAGGCCTGCATCCATCAGTGCCCGGCGTACATAACATGGACATTTCAATGAAACGTTATTGGGGTGCACTCGATGTGAAAGCCTGCGGTTTTATTTATTTAATTATTTACCATTATACACTTGGATCATAAATTGTGACCCGCGTATTTTCATTCGCAGTAACACACTATGCATGGATGTTTGTTGCAAGCGTTATATTTTCAAGATCACGTTTAAAGTTTTATGCAAATAAAAACGACCGCGACCACTTGATTTAAAGTCCGCACTTAATAACAGTGTTAGTTACTTGGTTTTTAAATACTACGACGAGTTTTCTATATAATGATATGATTTTGTCTCTTTCCGATGCACAATAGCCTTTCCCTTGGGTCCGAAATGCTGGCCCTGTCATCCGTACAGAATAAGTCTTTCTCACACGATCGCCGTTTCTTCATGATGTATAGACTCTAAAAATCAGCCGCGTTCCCTGGAATCATAACAACTGCTTTTAGGTCGTTATTGCAAAGTCTTGCACCTGTATCTACCTTTACAGCGGATAGCAGTAACTAACAATGATGTACAGTTATATAACAATACACATATAACTTCATTAAAGTGCAGAGAATCCAGTAAACTGAATAAACTTAAGCCATACTAACGCAACTGAAATATACAACATGCGTTACAACGGAGTCGAAAGTAGGATTGATTTATGTACCTATCAAATGGCAATCTTGTCATATCAGCTCCTTATCACTAAATCACTAAAATGTCATTCGAAACGACCTGATTCGGCTAGACGAGCACTAAGTGCCGCCGTGTTTGATAAACTAGCAGTTCCAGTCATTCATATCTGCGCTCTGACTATGCCTGCGATTGCGGTAATTGGTTATTACCGATTTACGTAAGATGCATTGGCCGCTCCGTGTCTGTACTTTTGCAGCGGTGCATTACCGTAACGCTGTTATAACTGATGCATGAAGCTGATTCCTCGAGCAGCACCTGCGTTTAAATGCTTCACTGAAAACTGCACCTTCAGGGATTTATTTAAGCTTCTATATGAAGGACCTGCTGGGATAGAAAGGTGATATTTTATTGCTAGTTTAATAAAGTGCTGTCTGTCAGATTGAAACGATATTAATTACCCATCCATCGTCCAACCAGTTATCTTAGTCAGGCTCCCCTGGAGCCTATTCCAGGCAAATTCCCCATACAGAGAGCAGAGGCAAAATTCAGGCCTCCAGACTCGGAGGCGTGAGGCAACTGTACTCACCACTGTGCTCCTATATCATTAATTAGTCTGGTTATGTTTTTATTGTTTCACAACAGACTGACATTCAAGGGGATGTCCTTGTGCCCTTGAAATTATTAGCCATTGAGAGATGGGTGTGTTTGTTTCAGGAGGGTGTGATTGAATATGTGAATTGAATGGAGGTGCTTCATTCTGGTGAGGAAACTGGGGAGTTAGACCCCGTACCACATCTTGGTCTCCGTAAGTGACTTTTAAGGCATAGCGCTGGGTCAGTCAGCATCCAGCACCCCAGGGAAGTTGGTAATATGATTACTCTGTGACTCATGGGCTTCAAACCCACAACCATCCGGACACACATTCATAATCCCTCTGAGTTACACATCTTGGATTTATCGAAATGGATGGTAGGGGGGCAGTCATGTCGCTCCGCCCACCGTCTCACTGGTACCACGGTGTCGTCCCCCAGAGCGGGAGAAGGAGCGACACAAGAAGCGTAGCCGCAGCCGGTCTCTGAGCCGTGGCGAGAAGCACCGCCGCTGGAGCAAGGACTCGAGGGGGCGGAGTCACGAGAAGCGCAGCAGCAGCCGCGACCGCAAGGGTCGTGACCGACGGAGCAGCTCACGCGAGCACAAGAAGCACAGGTACCCCCCCCTCACGGTCCCGGTTACAGGCACTGAAGCTGATATCTAGCATGGTTTGAGGCCTCTTAACAAGTTTCTTTCACAATCAACCAATTGGTTTCTTCGTGGTGGGAAGGGGGACTGTACCCATATTAAATTTTAACTGGCGTTTATAAGTAGCCCCCGCCATAGCGATGGGACCTCAAAGCCAGCCTAAAAAGTGGCGCATGGTCACACCCTCATGACCTTAAACTGCCTGCGATCCAAAGTTAAATGTAAACATTCTGCCATCTGTTTGTTTTTGCCAGATTCTGAGTGTTTACACTGTATTGTTTGGGGAAAACAACCTTCTGTTTTGTGTTTGGGCAGCTACTCTCCTCGGAGAAGCCGTAAGAAAAGGACATACAAGTACTGGGATGTTCCCCCTCCGGGATTCGAGCACATCACCCCCATGCAGTACAAGGCAATGCAAGGTTTGGATGCGACGCTTCCATGTGTGCTAGTTCAGTATTGCAAGGTTATGGTATATTGGTTGCAATGAAAGCATTTATTCTGGAGTGCCCTCCTCCCCCCTGCTGGTCAAAGAGGGAATAACACTTGGGATGATTTCAGACAGTGTGAAGAGAGCTTAAACCTAGGGGTTAGAAGCAAATGAAGGCGACGATCCGGATGTTCTGGCCGTCCCTGGTTGGGGTCTTGAAGCCCTTTCTCCTCCCCACAGCTGCAGGGCAGATCCCCACGATAGCTTTACTGGCAACATCCACCACCAGCGGCGTGGCAGTGACGCCCACCCAGGTGCCGATGGTCGGCAGCCAGATGACCCGGCAGGCCAGGCGGCTTTATGTCGGCAACATCCCCTTCGGCCTGACGGAGGTGAGTCCAGGCAAAGTCCCGCGTTGCCTTCTGTCATGCATACTGGTGTCATGTGTAGCTCAGTGAGTTAGGACACTGAGCCGGTCACAAGAAGGTTGTTGGTTCAAATCCCTTGGGCAGCAGAGTGATTTCACCATTGGGCCCCCGAGCGCAGCCCTTAAGCACTATTTGCTCTAGGAACTGTCTGGTCCTGCTTCTTCAATGAAATGTATGTTGCTTTGGATGAAAGTGTCCGCAAAATAAATAGATAAATGTACTAGACTTGTCAGTCATTTTTTTTCTCGTTTGCCTGTTTTGATGTCTTCAGACGTCTGCCTGTCTTCATTCAGTGTGTCTGCCTGTCTTTTTAGGAGGCCATGGCGGATTTCTTCAATACCCAGATGCGATTGGCTGGCTTATGTCAAGGTCCCACCAATCCCGTCCTCGCTGTTCAGATAAACCAGGACAAGAACTTTGCCTTCCTTGAAGTAAGAGTCTTTCCTGCCTAATGGCTGCTGTGTCCAGGCGGAGACCGCAGCCTTCCCTGATTAACGACGTTCTTCGTTCTGCCCTAGTTTCGGTCCGTGGATGAGACCACGCAGGCAATGGCCTTCGACGGCATCATTTTCCAGGGTCAGTCGTTAAAAATCAGGCGGCCCCACGACTATCGCCCCCTGCCTGGCATCTCAGAGCAGCCCGCCTTCCACGTACCAGGTCCGTTTTGCTTGTCGCCGTCATAACCTTAATCTTTATTTACCTTTGAAGAGCCGATCGGCAAGGCCAGTTTTTTGTACTCGTTACGGACTGACTGTCCTTCGCAAGCTGCGGATGTCTTGTCATATAAAGAGGGAGACTTTCACTTTTATTTACTTAATGTTGTAAATATTTAGCAGACAGTTTTATCCAAAGTGAAGAATGTTTTTTTTTTTTTTTTTTTTTTTGAGAAATCAGGGTCAGCCTGTCCCTAGAGCAAACTCGCCGGCCCAGTGGTGTGATCACCAGTGATGTGAACCAGTGATCTTCTGATGATAACGCTGGCATCCTAACCAGCTGAGCCACACACACACACACACAGCTCAGTCACTCACTTCTTACTGTTAACATAGGGGTGTTGTGTGGCTCTGTGATGTTTGCCCATGAAAAGAAGGTTGCTGGTTGGCAGGGTTGGCAGAGTGATTTCACCACTGGGCCCTTGAGCAAGGACCCTAACCCCCAAATTGTTCTAGGGTTGCTGGCTCCTATTCTAGTTAAAAATTCTGGACACACCTACTGAAAATGACTTGTTTTTCAGCAAGATAATGACCCAAAGCCCACCTTGAAGGTTATGCAAGTAGCTTATTACCTTGTGAACTAGGAAAGAGATGGTCCCCACAGCCCCCCAACCTAAACTCTATAGAGCTGGTTTGGGATCAGTTGGATGAGAGTAAGAGTAAGGTAGCCAGCTTGCGCGCAGAACTTGTGGAAACTCGAGGACTGTTGGAGAAACGGTCCAGGTGGGTACATATGTTAGCTGGTTGAGTCCGCAATGCTGTCATCGAAGCCAATGGCTCCTATTTTGAAGAGACAAAAATTTTGTCTTTGCAGTACTTCATATGCATAACTTCCATGCCCAAAGGCCTTTTACTATAAGGTGAATAACAGCTAAAATAGAGACAAATGCATTAAGAGCAGGTGTGTCCATACTTTTGACTGGTGCTGCATGTGTCAGCATCTCCCATGGAGAGCAAGATGGGAGAGACAAAAAACAGTCGTCAAACTGCCCCAGTATTTAGGTATTTTTTTGCTGGAGTTACATTTATCTGATATTATATAGGAGATAACGACGTCATACTGATTTGAAGTTGGCTTATTTCACTCGCGCCGTTTGCTCGTGGTCATTATCCGGCATGTTGACGGTTTGCTGTGATCGGCCGGCTTTGGGCGCCGTGCCGCTCTGTCTGCAGGGGTCGTCTCCACCGTGGTTCCAGACTCGCCACACAAGCTCTTTGTCGGAGGCCTGCCCAACTATCTCAGTGACGATCAGGTACCCCGCCCTCAGTCTCTGTCGCCGGGGAGCCGACCCACAACCCTCCTGTGTTTCTGTCCCACTGCTGCACGTGGAACTCAAGCAGGCATGCACACACACGCACACGCACGCACGCACGCACGCGCACGCACATACATACATAAAATAAACACTCGTCTCTGTGTAACTGATTAGTAGGAAAAGAAAGCCTGTCAAAGTTACCTCACCGCTTAAAATTCATTACAAGATACTGGGGGGTCAAATGTCAGCATCATGTTTAAAGCTAGCTGCTGAAAATAGCCGCACATTTGAGGTTTTTTTTTTTTTTTTTTAAAGATATTCATGGGATTTATTAAACATTTATTAGACATGTAGGTAATGAGTTGACAGTTACATTACGCTCATTGTTTATCCAGCTGTAAATTATGAAGATATTGAGACCCCGCTAATGTAAAAGGTACGTTTCCCAAAACCTCATGTTATCGACTTGCATAGTTGGAACCATTCAGTTGTTATCTAATGTTGTTAGCAAATAACCTTATTAGCAACAAAGGCTTTGGGAAACGTGCCTTACAGCTGGCGGCTTGCCAAACCAGTCACGTAGCCAGTCCCTGTGCTGCCTGTTGCTGGGTACCCTGGAATATTTGTATATCGGGTTAATTGCTGAGTGTTAGTCGGATGAATCAGCCGCGTCGTTTTGCTGCATGAAAATTTAAAATCGAGTCATCTGCGCGTCACCTAACTGACGAATACCTCCACATTGCCGTACACCTGTGTTTGCCCAATCCCAGTCCTCGGGGAACCGCCGACTGTCCACATTTTCGCTCCCTCCTAGCTCCCAGCCAATCAGGAACACCGAATACCTGGTACAGGTGTGCTGAGAGGAAGCAAAAACGTGGACTGACCGGGGGGGTACCCCCGAGGACTGGGCTGGGAAACACTACCATAGACTGTGCTTGAAATGTGGGGGAGATCGACCAAGTCCCCAAACGCTTCAGTATTCGCAGACGTGCCGTGTCTCACGTCCATGTCCGCACACTGAGAACGATGACTTCACATCCCGTTAACAGCGATGGGGAGCTGCGGAAGAATCGTTCCCTACATTGCTGTGTCGCTCGAAAGGCAGAAAATACTTCGGACCTTTTTCCCGGTGAACGATTATCAGCTTCACTGGAGTTTTCACATCGTGCCCCATGCCCTATTCTGTTATGACGTCAGTGATGGATAATATTACCATAACAACATGCACAGATGAGGTCGTCTTACTCTGAAAGTGTTGAAAGGGTCACATTTTAGACATTTTCTACTTCTCATTAGCATCTTTTATGATTTTTTTTTTTTCTTCCTATATCGCCACCCCACTGAAATCGGCCCATTATAGACATAATCCATACAGGCATTTAATAGTTTACCTATTTATTTTGCAAAAGTTAATCGCAAAACGTTTTGCGTCCACCCCTGCATTGTAACATTTTGAGCTCCGGTGTCCCACTCACTTTAGCCTAAACTGTTAAAAATGGCAAGACTCAGCCCACAAGATAGTGATCGCGGTTTCAGTGAAAGGTAAGTGAGAAGTGCAGTCAGTTTGTTTTTCTTTGATTTTTTTCCTCCTTTTCGGATTGTCATCGTAATCTTTCTTATCCAGTGTGAGTCACATGTAATCCAAGTCAAGAGGAAGGCTGTACCAAAGCAGCACTGGGGGGAGAGAGTTTGAATCCAGCAGAACTGTTAATGTATTTCACGTCAAAGCCAGTAAATGTGCCATAGACAGGTGAAATGGAAACCGCTGCTTGTATCCTGGTGTTTACATTTTTTTTGCAGTCCCTGCTACCGCTTTGATACTTACAGCTCTTTCATTTTTGTTCCCCACTTTGTCCCCAGCTAGGGGCCTGTAAGATCGTTAAGTCTTCGCTCATAATTTGTTCAGTAGTACTGACCTACTGCTGCCATGCCAACATGTAACACAAGGCAAGTAAGACATTCCGTCCCTCGCACGGATATCCTCCCTGTCGACGGCCTGCCCCTGTGGGGGGGCTCTGTCCTGGAGTGCTCTTAAGCATATGGGGTCCTTTTTTTGGGGGTTGAAGGCTGGGGAGAGACTTATTATGCTGATCACAGGGTATAAATTTGATTTTTTTTTTTTTTGCCCCTAAGAGAAGGTAGGAGGTAGCGCCCTCTTGTGGCTGCCAGTGTCCCAGGTGACTCCTTTCTGAAGTCAGTGGTTAATGCGGCTTTACAGTAGATTCCTGTAGAATAAGTGAGGAATGATGTTAGCAGAGCTATTTCGTCCTGTTTGGCTTCAAGCCGTGGCCCCTTTAGCAGGACCCTGTGGCGGCTCTTAGCTTTACCTGTGAGTTTATCTCCTGTAGGCTTTGTCCCTCTAATTAACTGCACCAATGTGGTTCTTGGTTTTAAGAACAGGAAGTCAGTGATTCGGCTGGGTTTGTGTTCTGCCGAGTCGCCCCCCCCCCCTCCACATTGTATACATGGAACACTTAACATATAATTAGCTGTTTTTATTTAGTTTTTTTTTTATATACCATCTAGCTTAATTATTGTGGCCCTTAAAATCAGATGCAACTCGGTCCATATTTCAAAATTCGTAGTTGGAATTATCAGAGAACTTGATTAGGAATTCAGTTGTGTTGTATATGCTGTAGGATGGGGGGGGGGGAATCTGTGTTATCATTCATTGACAAGAATCAAAATAGTTACTTTTGTACGCTCCCAGTAAGTAAGTCATGCAGAAAGGGCACAGGGGGCTTTGAGCTCTAGTGTTGCACCGTAATGTCGAGCCACTTGTCATAAAGCCATTTTCCTGATGTCTTCACTGTTTCCTCATGTCGTTTTGCAAAGTTTAACATGCTGCTTCTCCCACAGTTAAGATTAGCATTTCTAGCGAGGCGCCGTGCCTGGACTGTCGGGCTAATCGCCCCCCCGCGTCTCCTCCTCTTGCCCAGGTGAAGGAACTCTTGACGTCGTTCGGACCTCTTAAGGCCTTCAACCTTGTGAAGGACAGTGCCACGTCACTGTCTAAGGGTTATGCTTTCTGTGAATACGTGGACATCAGTGCCACTGACCAGGTGCGTGAGGTGGGGCAGCAGCTGGAAGGTCTGGGGTGACTCGGGGCTTCCGGATGGAATTGCTGACGCTTGTGTGGGATGCATCCCGCAGGCCGTGGCTGGACTCAATGGCATGCAGCTCGGAGACAAGAAGCTCATCGTCCAGCGGGCAAGCGTGGGGGCTAAGAATGCCAACGCTGTGAGTATTTGCCCTCGGCTGCCGCCTTTCTGATGTCCTAAACCCAACTTGGTTCCTGGGTGCCTCCCAGGAAGCTTAATGCCCCTATTTCTTGGGTTTATTTGGGTCCATGTAAATTTCTCGCTGTTACTCGAGACGATTGGACGATCAGGGGGTATCTGACACTCTTGTCGCCCCCCGGGACAGACGGCCATCATCGAGACGCCGGTGACGCTGCAGGTTCCAGGGCTGCAGCGGCTGCAGAGCTCCGGCATGCCCACGGAGGTGCTGTGCCTCCTCAACATGGTCATGCCCGAGGAGCTGGTGGACGACGAGGACTACGAGGAGATCCTGGAGGACATCCGGGAGGAGTGTTGCAAGTACGGCAACGTGCGCTCCATCGAGATTCCGCGGCCCGTCGATAGCGTGGAGGTGCCTGGCTGTGGCAAGGTGGGACCCGTACTCTCCTGTACCAGTGGCAAAAAGAAGACCTCTGTAGGCACTAAACACAGGCTCATGGGAGCATTTCTTGCACAAAAGTGTTTTGAAAACGGAATAATTTTTTGTGTAAGAAAAACAATCTGATTGGTTCAGATAGACGACGGACGATCTGATTGGTTCAGATAGGCGACGGACAATCTGATTGGTTCAGATAGGCGACGGACAATCTGATTGGTTCAGATAGGCGACGGACAATCTGATTGGTTCAGATAGGCGACGGACAATCTGATTGGTTCAGATAGGCGACGGACAATCTGATTGGTTCAGATAGGCGACGGACAATCTGATTGGTTCAGATAGGCGACGGACAATCTGATTGGTTCAGATAGGCGACGGACAATCTGGCTCAGATAGGCGACGGACAATCTGATTGGCTCAGATAGGCGACGGACAATCTGATTGGCTCAGATAGGCGACGGACAATCTGATTGGCTCAGATAGGCGACGGACAATCTGATTGGCTCAGATAGGCGACGGACAATCTGATTGGCTCAGATAGGCGACGGACAATCTGATTGGCTCAGATAGGCGACGGACAATCTGATTGGCTCAGATAGGCGACGGACAATCTGATTGGCTCAGATAGGCGACGGACAATCTGATTGGCTCAGATAGGCGACGGACAATCTGATTGGCTCAGATAGGCGACGGACAATCTGATTGGCTCAGATAGGCGACGGACAATCTGATTGGCTCAGATAGGCGACGGACAATCTGATTGGCTCAGATAGGCGACGGACAATCTGATTGGCTCAGATAGGCGACGGACAATCTGATTGGCTCAGATAGGCGACGGACAATCTGATTGGCTCAGATAGGCGACGGACAATCTGATTGGCTCAGATAGGCGACGGACAATCTGATTGGCTCAGATAGGCGACGGACAATCTGATTGGCTCAGATGGGCGACGGACAATCTGATTGGCTCAGATGGGCGACGGACAATCTGATTGGCTCAGATGGGCGACGGACAATCTGATTGGCTCAGATGGGCGACGGACAATCTGATTGGCTCAGATGGGCGACGGACAATCTGATTGGCTCAGATGGGCGACGGACAATCTGATTGGCTCAGATGGGCGACGGACAATCTGATTGGCTCAGATGGGCGACGGACAATCTGATTGGCTCAGATGGGCGACGGACAATCTGATTGGCTCAGATGGGCGACGGACAATCTGATTGGCTCAGATGGGCGACGGACAATCTGATTGGCTCAGATGGGCGACGGACAATCTGATTGGCTCAGATGGGCGACGGACAATCTGATTGGCTCAGATGGGCGACGGACAATCTGATTGGCTCAGATGGGCGACGGACAATCTGATTGGCTCAGATGGGCGACGGACAATCTGATTGGCTCAGATAGGCGACGGACAATCTGATTGGCTCAGATAGGCGACGGACAATCTGATTGGCTCAGATAGGCGACGGACAATCTGATTGGCTCAGATAGGCGACGGACAATCTGATTGGCTCAGATAGGCGACGGACAATCTGATTGGCTCAGATAGGCGACGGACAATCTGATTGGCTCAGATAGGCGACGGACAAGCTGATTGGCTCAGATAGGCGACGGACAATCTGATTGGCTCAGATAGGCGACGGACAATCTGATTGGCTCAGATAGGCGACGGACAATCTGATTGGCTCAGATAGGCGACGGACAATCTGATTGGCTCAGATAGGCGACGGACAAGCTGATTGGCTCAGATAGGCGACGGACAATCTGATTGGCTCAGATAGGCGACGGACAATCTGATTGGCTCAGATAGGCGACGGACAATCTGATTGGCTCAGATAGGCGACGGACAATCTGATTGGCTCAGATAGGCGACGGACAATCTGATTGGCTCAGATAGGCGACGGACAATCTGATTGGCTCAGATAGGCGACGGACAATCTGATTGGCTCAGATAGGCGACGGACAATCTGATTGGCTCAGATAGGCGACGGACAATCTGATTGGCTCAGATAGGCGACGGACAATCTGATTGGCTCAGATAGGCGACGGACAATCTGATTGGCTCAGATAGGCGACGGACAATCTGATTGGCTCAGATAGGCGACGGACAATCTGATTGGCTCAGATAGGCGACGGACAATCTGATTGGCTCAGATAGGCGACGGACAATCTGATTGGCTCAGATAGGCGACGGACAATCTGATTGGCTCAGATAGGCGACGGACAATCTGATTGGCTCAGATAGGCGACGGACAATCTGATTGGCTCAGATAGGCGACGGACAATCTGATTGGCTCAGATAGGCGACGGACAATCTGATTGGCTCAGATAGGCGACGGACAATCTGATTGGCTCAGATAGGCGACGGACAATCTGATTGGCTCAGATAGGCGACGGACAATCTGATTGGCTCAGATAGGCGACGGACAATCTGATTGGCTCAGATAGGCGACGGACAATCTGATTGGCTCAGATAGGCGACGGACAATCTGATTGGCTCAGATAGGCGACGGACAATCTGATTGGCTCAGATAGGCGACGGACAATCTGATTGGCTCAGATAGGCGACGGACAATCTGATTGGCTCAGATAGGCGACGGACAATCTGATTGGCTCAGATAGGCGACGGACAATCTGATTGGCTCAGATAGGCGACGGACAATCTGATTGGCTCAGATAGGCGACGGACAATCTGATTGGCTCAGATAGGCGACGGACAATCTGATTGGCTCAGATAGGCGACGGACAATCTGATTGGCTCAGATAGGCGACGGACAATCTGATTGGCTCAGATAGGCGACGGACAATCTGATTGGCTCAGATAGGCGACGGACAATCTGATTGGCTCAGATAGGCGACGGACAATCTGATTGGCTCAGATAGGCGACGGACAATCTGATTGGCTCAGATAGGCGACGGACAATCTGATTGGCTCAGATAGGCGACGGACAATCTGATTGGCTCAGATAGGCGACGGACAATCTGATTGGCTCAGATAGGCGACGGACAATCTGATTGGCTCAGATAGGCGACGGACAATCTGATTGGCTCAGATAGGCGACGGACAATCTGATTGGCTCAGATAGGCGACGGACAATCTGATTGGCTCAGATAGGCGACGGACAATCTGATTGGCTCAGATAGGCGATGGACAATCTGATTGGCTCAGATAGGCGACGGACAATCTGATTGGCTCAGATAGGCGACGGACAATCTGATTGGCTCAGATAGGCGACGGACAATCTGATTGGCTCAGATAGGCGACGGACAATCTGATTGGCTCAGATAGGCGACGGACAATCTGATTGGCTCAGATAGGCGACGGACAATCTGATTGGCTCAGATAGGCGACGGACAATCTGATTGGCTCAGATAGGCGACGGACAATCTGATTGGCTCAGATAGGCGACGGACAATCTGATTGGCTCAGATAGGCGACGGACAATCTGATTGGCTCAGATAGGCGACGGACAATCTGATTGGCTCAGATAGGCGACGGACAATCTGATTGGCTCAGATAGGCGACGGACAATCTGATTGGCTCAGATAGGCGACGGACAATCTGATTGGCTCAGATAGGCGACGGACAATCTGATTGGCTCAGATAGGCGACGGACAATCTGATTGGTTCAGATAGGCGACGGACAATCTGATTGGCAGATTGTCCGTCGCCTATCTGAGCCAATCAGATCGTCCGTCGCCTATCTGAGCCAATCAGATCGTCCGTCGCCTATCTGAGCCAATCAGATCGTCCGTCGCCTATCTGAACCAATCAGATTGTCCGTCGCCTATCTGAGCCAATCAGATTGTCCGTCGCCTATCTGAGCCAATCAGATTGTCCGTCGCCTATCTGAGCCAATCAGATTGTCCGTCGCCTATCTGAACCAATCAGATTGTCCGTCGCCTATCTGAGCCAATCAGATTGTCCGTCGCCTATCTGAGCCAATCAGATTGTCCGTCGCCTATCTGAGCCAATCAGATTGTCCGTCGCCTATCTGAGCCAATCAGATTGTCCGTCGCCTATCTGAGCCAATCAGATTGTCCGTCGCCTATCTGAGCCAATCAGATTGTCCGTCGCCTATCTGAGCCAATCAGATTGTCCGTCGCCTATCTGAGCCAATCAGATTGTCCGTCGCCTATCTGAGCCAATCAGATTGTCCGTCGCCTATCTGAGCCAATCAGATTGTCCGTCGCCTATCTGAACCAATCAGATTGTCCGTCGCCTATCTGAGCCAATCAGATTGTCCGTCGCCTATCTGAGCCAATCAGATTGTCCGTCGCCTATCTGAGCCAATCAGATTGTCCGTCGCCTATCTGAGCCAATCAGATTGTCCGTCGCCTATCTGAGCCAATCAGATCGTCCGTCGCCTATCTGAACCAATCAGATCGTCCGTCGCCTATCTGAACCAATCAGATCGTCCGTCGCCTATCTGAGCCAATCAGATCGTCCGTCGCCTATCTGAGCCAATCAGATCGTCCGTCGCCTATCTGAGCCAATCAGATCGTCCGTCGCCTATCTGAGCCAATCAGATTGTCCGTCGCCTATCTGAGCCAATCAGATTGTCCGTCGCCTATCTGAGCCAATCAGATCGTCCGTCGCCTATCTGAGCCAATCAGATCGTCCGTCGCCTATCTGAGCCAATCAGATCGTCCGTCGCCTATCTGAGCCAATCAGATCGTCCGTCGCCTATCTGAGCCAATCAGATCGTCCGTCGCCTATCTGAGCCAATCAGATCGTCCGTCGCCTATCTGAGCCAATCAGATCGTCCGTCGCCTATCTGAGCCAATCAGATTGTCCGTCGCCTATCTGAGCCAATCAGATTGTCCGTCGCCTATCTGAGCCAATCAGATTGTCCGTCGCCTATCTGAGCCAATCAGATTGTCCGTCGCCTATCTGAGCCAATCAGATTGTCCGTCGCCTATCTGAGCCAATCAGATTGTCCGTCGCCTATCTGAGCCAATCAGATTGTCCGTCGCCTATCTGAGCCAATCAGATTGTCCGTCGCCTATCTGAGCCAATCAGATTGTCCGTCGCCTATCTGAGCCAATCAGATTGTCCGTCGCCTATCTGAGCCAATCAGATTGTCCGTCGCCTATCTGAGCCAATCAGATTGTCCGTCGCCTATCTGAGCCAATCAGATTGTCCGTCGCCTATCTGAGCCAATCAGATTGTCCGTCGCCTATCTGAGCCAATCAGATTGTCCGTCGCCTATCTGAGCCAATCAGATTGTCCGTCGCCTATCTGAGCCAATCAGATTGTCCGTCGCCTATCTGAACCAATCAGATTGTCCGTCGCCTATCTGAACCAATCAGATCGTCCGTCGCCTATCTGAACCAATCAGATCGTCCGTCGCCTATCTGAGCCAATCAGATCGTCCGTCGCCTATCTGAGCCAATCAGATCGTCCGTCGCCTATCTGAGCCAATCAGATCGTCCGTCGCCTATCTGAGCCAATCAGATCGTCCGTCGCCTATCTGAGCCAATCAGATCGTCCGTCGCCTATCTGAGCCAATCAGATCGTCCGTCGCCTATCTGAGCCAATCAGATCGTCCGTCGCCTATCTGAGCCAATCAGATCGTCCGTCGCCTATCTGAGCCAATCAGATCGTCCGTCGCCTATCTGAGCCAATCAGATCGTCCGTCGCCTATCTGAGCCAATCAGATCGTCCGTCGCCTATCTGAGCCAATCAGATCGTCCGTCGCCTATCTGAGCCAATCAGATCGTCCGTCGCCTATCTGAGCCAATCAGATCGTCCGTCGCCTATCTGAGCCAATCAGATCGTCCGTCGCCTATCTGAGCCAATCAGATCGTCCGTCGCCTATCTGAGCCAATCAGATCGTCCGTCGCCTATCTGAGCCAATCAGATCGTCCGTCGCCTATCTGAGCCAATCAGATCGTCCGTCGCCTATCTGAGCCAATCAGATCGTCCGTCGCCTATCTGAGCCAATCAGATTGTCCGTCGCCTATCTGAGCCAATCAGATTGTCCGTCGCCTATCTGAGCCAATCAGATTGTCCGTCGCCTATCTGAGCCAATCAGATTGTCCGTCGCCTATCTGAGCCAATCAGATTGTCCGTCGCCTATCTGAGCCAATCAGATTGTCCGTCGCCTATCTGAGCCAATCAGATTGTCCGTCGCCTATCTGAGCCAATCAGATTGTCCGTCGCCTATCTGAGCCAATCAGATTGTCCGTCGCCTATCTGAGCCAATCAGATTGTCCGTCGCCTATCTGAGCCAATCAGATTGTCCGTCGCCTATCTGAGCCAATCAGATTGTCCGTCGCCTATCTGAGCCAATCAGATTGTCCGTCGCCTATCTGAGCCAATCAGATTGTCCGTCGCCTATCTGAGCCAATCAGATTGTCCGTCGCCTATCTGAGCCAATCAGATTGTCCGTCGCCTATCTGAGCCAATCAGATTGTCCGTCGCCTATCTGAGCCAATCAGATTGTCCGTCGCCTATCTGAGCCAATCAGATTGTCCGTCGCCTATCTGAGCCAATCAGATTGTCCGTCGCCTATCTGAGCCAATCAGATTGTCCGTCGCCTATCTGAGCCAATCAGATTGTCCGTCGCCTATCTGAGCCAATCAGATTGTCCGTCGCCTATCTGAGCCAATCAGATTGTCCGTCGCCTATCTGAGCCAATCAGATTGTCCGTCGCCTATCTGAGCCAATCAGATTGTCCGTCGCCTATCTGAGCCAATCAGATTGTCCGTCGCCTATCTGAGCCAATCAGATTGTCCGTCGCCTATCTGAGCCAATCAGATTGTCCGTCGCCTATCTGAGCCAATCAGATTGTCCGTCGCCTATCTGAGCCAATCAGATTGTCCGTCGCCTATCTGAGCCAATCAGATTGTCCGTCGCCTATCTGAGCCAATCAGATTGTCCGTCGCCTATCTGAGCCAATCAGATTGTCCGTCGCCTATCTGAGCCAATCAGATTGTCCGTCGCCTATCTGAGCCAATCAGATTGTCCGTCGCCTATCTGAGCCAATCAGATTGTCCGTCGCCTATCTGAGCCAATCAGATTGTCCGTCGCCTATCTGAGCCAATCAGATTGTCCGTCGCCTATCTGAGCCAATCAGATTGTCCGTCGCCTATCTGAGCCAATCAGATTGTCCGTCGCCTATCTGAGCCAATCAGATTGTCCGTCGCCTATCTGAGCCAATCAGATTGTCCGTCGCCTATGAGCCAATCAGATTGTCCGTCGCCTATCTGAGCCAATCAGATTGTCCGTCGCCTATCTGAGCCAATCAGATTGTCCGTCGCCTATCTGAGCCAATCAGATTGTCCGTCGCCTATCTGAGCCAATCAGATTGTCCGTCGCCTATCTGAGCCAATCAGATTGTCCGTCGCCTATCTGAGCCAATCAGATTGTCCGTCGCCTATCTGAGCCAATCAGATTGTCCGTCGCCTATCTGAGCCAATCAGATTGTCCGTCGCCTATCTGAGCCAATCAGATTGTCCGTCGCCTTTCTGAGCCAATCAGATTGTCCGTCGCCTATCTGAGCCAATCAGATTGTCCGTCGCCTATCTGAGCCAATCAGATTGTCCGTCGCCTATCTGAGCCAATCAGATTGTCCGTCGCCTATCTGAACCAATTTTTTGTGTTTGTGAAAACGGGTCTTTAATCGGGGAAACGGAGCGGGTAGAGCAGGACGGAACGCAGGCATTGACAAACTACAATGACGGACAGGGAAAACAGGTAAGACCAGGACTTAAAATAGGTCATGACTAATCAAAGTAATCGGGCAAAGCAGGAGACGATCAGGGAAGCACACGTGGGTAATCAGGGGGCGTGGCACACACGAGGAGCGGACAAGCCGGGCATATATGTATATCTATATAAAACCTCATTAATGAGGGACAGGGAACAGAACGGACAGACAGAACTGGCACAGGGGAAGGAGCCAGGACAAGACTTGACATAAGACAGGAAAGGCAGAGAAACAGATCAGAAAGGGGGACACGGAGGGAACAGGCAGGACAAAAGGACCGGGAGTGAACGAAGGGAACATCGGGGAAAGAGGAGCAGAAGCCAGAGGGACGAGGGACAAAGAGAGGAGGGACAGAGACAGGAGGAACAAAGCGAGGGGGAGCAGAGGCAGGAGGGACAAAGACGGGAGGCCAGGGAGAGAAGGAGGGGGAACCAAGAGGAGCCCGAGGGAGACCCAGCGGGCGACGGGAGGCAGCCGGAAGGGCTGCAGGCGGCCGGGAGGCCGGAGCCGGAGGGGCCGAGGAGATGGGGTGAGGGACAGACGCAGGGACGAAGGAGGGAGTCGGAGGGGAGACCAGGGAAGGGGACGAAGGAGCTGGAAGGGACCCTGGCGAGGGCAAGGAGAGAGGGGGAGCCGCAGCAGACGGCGACGTCCTCCGACACGCCAGAGCGGGAGGACCAGCAGGCGAATGAGGAGCCGCCGTCGGGGGGCCCGCAGGCAACCGATAAGACGCCGGAGGAGGGACCGAGGCAGGGCGACGAGGCCGCGGAGGGGGACCCGCAGACGACAGCCGACCCGGAGGGCCAGGACCCGCAGGCGCCGACCAAGCCCTAGCGCCGGCGAGGGAGGGCGAGCCAGGGGGCTGGGCGGGTGGGACCCCAGCCGTGCGTCTGTGTCCTCTCCCCTTATGGGACACAGACATAAGGACCCGTGGCCGGGGTCGGGCTCGTCGGGGTGAGGGTACCAGAGTCACAGGGGGAGAAGGGACTGGAGTGGGGCCAGGGACTGGAGCTGCAGGCTGCAGAGGGGGCGCCTGCCCGGGAGCTGCAGGCAGGGAAAGCGCCTCGGACGTGGGCGCGGTAGCTGCAGGCAGCGGAGACGGCTGCTCGGGCTCTGGGGCCGCAGGGGGCACTTATTTTATTATATAAAATAAGTGTCACACAACCGGGGTGACATGCCTTGCCTGCTTGTGGGATGAGGAAGACTCAGGGACTGGAAATGGGATTAAAACTGAAGATGTGCTCATTCCTTTGTGTATTTACAAATTTTCCTTCCGTCAGACATGAGGAGTTTGCTGCTATATTTGGCACTAATAGAGATTCTGATGCTGCTATTTTTATTGTCTATTAGTTTGTTATTATTTACAAGTTCTGTTGTGTTTTTGCATTTTTCTCTTCTGGTTAATTAACTGCTGTCTGATTGCTGTGAAGTATGAGTGTGGTGAGTAAGACTCAGGGACTGGAAGTGGGATTACAACTGAAGATAACATGCTTATTCCTTTTTGTATTGTTTACAAATTTCCTTCCGTCAAACATGAGGAGTTTGCTGCTATATTGTGCACTAACAGAGATTCTGATGCTGCTATTTTTATTGTTTATAAATGTGTTATTGTTTCCAAGTTGAGTATTCAATAAATGCTAAATTGAGAAATTTTGTGTATCGTTTGTTATTATTAGTGTGATATTTTACCATGCAAATAGAGGGGAAAACGTCCAATTATCGGCCAAAAAAAATCAGCAGCATATATCGGCCATCGCCTGACCCTGACTCCTAAATATCGGCATCGGCTATTGAAAAACCCATATCGGTCGACCTCTAGTAACAGTACATTCTGTCCAATTCATCCATCGAGTTAAGTCACACACCCACTTGAGGGGGCACTCCGGCAGACGTGAGGATGGGGATGTTCTTTCCGCTATAACATCCACTGCAGAAGTACATCTCGCTCCTGTTCACAGGGCTTACTTCAATGATGAAGCAGGGCTGGTTGTCTGGACAAGTGAAGTTGTCCTGCTGCTGGGTCTCGGTGCCGTTTTTCCACCTAAGCTTGAAGGTGGAAATGTGTTCCAACTTGGTCCCTGGGACTGCAGCATAGCCAAACATCGCGAGCAGCGTCGGCCACACCCACCACCAGAACCATCACACCGTCCTATACACATAAAGAAGAACTAAAACATAGAGTGTTGTGACAATCTATGCGTTAATGTTTGGCAGCATAGGTGATTCGTTAAAATTATACCGAAGAATGGAAAATGTGATATTTAGAATATTTTTTGCCATTTAGTAGCTAATTTAAGCACTTACCCAATGCCTCAATTTGTTTTAGGTCAGTAATGTCTGAGCCAAAAGAATGAATGTATGAATTTAATACAATTCACCCACTCCCACCCACACACAAATCTGAAATTCAATTTATTAAGACACTTCTTAAACATTAGTGCATTAACAAAAAAGGAAAATCTTAAGAGATTCAGTAGGATTTTCTATGTTAGACTTAAGTTAATAGTTCAATAGTTTTTATATATTTCAGTATACCAATTTGACTTTAATGTTGAAACAGATGCTAAAACATGGAATAATTTCATAACTAGAGAAACATGTTATTCACAAACACTAGCAAAGGTAGCTTATAGTTAAACTTACTTAAGTCAGCAAGTCAGGCTACAGTGTGTAAGAATTGTCGTAAACGATAATTTGTCTCAGTCTTACATGACAGAATAAGTAAACAGAAAATATAAAATGGCTGAAACAGCATCATTAACGCCAGCTACAGTAGAGGCGCAGAAAAGGTGTCATGACTGAAGTATTCCCAAACTTTGGAAGACCGCATGCGAGCCTTTTTTGCCGCGTGTTTCTCCAGAGGCTCCGGAGCTCCGCTGGTTGACGCAGCCAAGTTGGCTCATGTGCAGGGGGACAAGCGGCAAATTTCTTTTTTGCAGGGTGGTAGGTGATGTCTCATTAATATTTCTGAGAGAAGTGCTACATGATTGGCCAGTGCATGCCTTACAAAATGGTGCGGCACTGCATCCAAGCCTGCGGCACTCAGAGTCACAAATACAGTGGAAACCATTTGTAGTAATTACGTCTGTCTGGCTGATTTCCAACTAATTGATATTTGTATATTTATTACATGAATATAAGGTAATATAAGGTAATAGAAGAGGTATTTAATGGTTTTCCGTCTGAGGAATTTGCAAAAAACTGCAGTGCATGATGGGTCGGATCTAAAGGCTGCCTAACGTCCTCATCTGTAGGACGACTTACATCAAGACTAGGAAGGTGCATAATGTTCATGCCTGGTTGCGTTTGTTGGTCCAGAAAGTAATTCAATTTCGCCATGTAGGTTACGTTCTTAAAAACTGCTTGGAATATAGCCCGATTATATGCTGTGGGCCTTTTAATTTCTTTGTTTACCAGGTAGGCTACCTTCTTTAAACTGCGTTTTGTTAGACTACATATTTAGGGAGGTCTTTATAAATTTATTGTAGTCTTTATAAATATGTACATAGTTTAGCCTAACCCAGCCACTTAAGGGAGCAAGCCAGCTCAACTAGGTGTCGGTCCCAAGCCCGGATTAATGGGGAGGGTTGGCGTCAAGAAATAAAGAGACTGTATCTTCACTGCATGACTGATGTCAAAATGTGTGAAATATGTGGTTGTATAAATAAATTCATTAAAGTAGGTTAATGATTCTGTGCTGTCTAAATTGTATAGAAAATTTCTACATATAGCATAGAAAAAGCAATTTAGCCACTAAAACTTTACAGTTTTTGTGAGGGACAGTCGAATTCTCTCGTTAAGTTTTTTGTGATCCTGCACCTACACTTTGCCGGCCCCAGGAGGATGGGCTCCCCCTTTGAGTTTGGTCCCTCCCAAGGTTTCTTCCTTCTTGGGAGTTTTTCCATGCTATCGGCGCCTATGGCTTACTCACTGGGGGCTTTGGGTGGGCATGATATAAAGCAAAGCATTTTCCCTTCCAGTTTCCTCCTCTGGTCCACATTGCAGGACCATCAGCCATCAGAAACAGCCCAGACAGTCTCCTTCAGCTTCTTTAGTGTCCTTGGAAGCCAAGGCAGTTTTAGATCTGAGAGGAGGTTTATCAGAAGGACACATATTACGTCGTTTGTCCTGAAATGTAACATGGGGAGGAAAAGTTAAGCGGTTTAGTCAGATTGGAGTCGTTTATTCAGCAGTGGCAGCGCCAGTGACTTAATGCTACAGGTGCTATAGGGGAGTGAGATTATTTAGAGCGGGTGCTTTAGCTTTTCAGCTTATGTAGATGCTGTATAGAAGCACACAGCACGATAAGCTACAGCATGGATAAAATATGATAAAATATGAAATTCTAACGTCTAGCTCACAGAGCCTCTATGTGTACTTTGAAGAAAAAATACACTACAAGTATGCTATAAAAACCGCAAAAATGTCTTACACAATATACAGATTTTACAGATAGTTAAAGAAAAAATGAAACCAATATTTTGGGGGTGCTGTGGGGGTACTATGGTCATTGGAGGAGGAGCTAGAGCCCCCCCCCCAAGCTTTTCCCTGGTGCTGCCACTGTTGTTCAGATTAAAAGTAACCTTGTCATTAATAAACAGTACTCTGATCAAATTTTTGCATGTACAAACACAATCAAAGTTTAACCACATGTTTAGACACAATTCACACACCTGTTACATTTCCATAATGCTAAGACTCTCTACACTTACTTCATCCACTTTCTTGTTTGGTACACAGTCAATTGATGGATGTGTAAGATTATTACCAGACCGTCTGCTGCAAACTCTACAGTTAATGAATGGCTGCAAAAACACACAGACACACAAAAACAGTATTTAAAGAGTGGTGGGCAATAAATACAGTGAGAGAAGGTGTAGTAAAGATATATCTAAAGATTTAAGGCAGAGCTGCTGGACTGCAGGGTTTAATGACACAGAACAATTTTAGAGGAAAGAGCTTCCAAAGCAGGGTCACCTTAAGGCTATATTATACAAAGCAAGTTCATCTAAAAGTATGAACAACAAATCCCGTTTAACTGAACACTGCTCTGTATTAAAATACTGTCCTCCGATCAAGCTAAGTGGTCCTGTAGTTCACTATTTAAAGAGGTAAATTTAAAGGGTAATTCACACTGCGCATCTACCCTGCTCTGACCAGATTTAATTGCCCTTTCACCACAAAACACCACACTGCCATTTAAGGCTGATTTCAACTGCCTGGTAATCCAGCCTTTAAGCCTGTAAACCTACTAAAATTTGAGAATAAGGTGATGGAACTGGCTGTTTGAGGCCACCTATCTATTTGTTACTTTATTGTTGGCTAACTTTCCTCCGCAGGGCATCAAAAAAGTTAACATGAACCTAAATTAATTTGCTAACTGATATGTCCAATGCTCACAGTCACAGTGACTCTTTACTTACCCTCTTGTCCATGAAAATACAGTCAGCCCGATGGTCTGTTGCAGTTGACTTTGGACATTTTGTTGCTCTCAAGAGAATCTCAATGTCAATGTATTCACTGCTGATCTAAATCACATAAACACGTTATATACAAAATTGCCTACAACTGTTTTAAAGGCAATATAACAAACAATAATCACCCAAAAAATGGCAAACTGTCACAGACTTGACTGCAGCAGATTCAGAGAGAAACTGTGAGAAGGTAAAATTGACCAGGGCTGAGATATACAACCATCACTTTCATTGTGAAGAGACATTAAGCATCATATGCATTGAAATTAAAACATCAAAATCAATGTGATTCTCATTAGTTCAGCTTGCAGATGATGAAAGTTTCACACTTTTGTAAACACTTTCTCAGCAGTTACCTTCGGACGGCCCTGGATGTTATAGAAATTCATGTGCTGACGGGTTCCTTGATGAGCATTTTCGACTGCGAGTTTAATGGCCGTCTTGTAGAGTGCAGGGAGACTGTGGTAATCTTGCTGGGCCTCTGTGGAGATAAGCAGAGCTCCATAAGCCAAAACCAGAACCAGCAGGCGGGTCATCTTCCTCTCAGCTTTGAAGGGAGAAGCAGGACTGAGGACACTGATCTGTGGTCCCCTTATCCAGCACGTCCAGGGGCGTGTCCTTCACCCGAAACAAACAGACCTTTGAACAACATTGGAAAACTCTTCAGGATGAATCGAGGCAGGTGGTCAAGTGGGTTTATTGTTATTTCAGCAATATACACAGTACACAGTGAAAGGAAACATTGTTCCTCCTGGACCACGGTGCAAGACAAAGAAGAAAAACAGAAACAACACAAGATGACACAAGTGCGGGCAAGATAGAACTATACAGAGTGAAAGGAGCACAAACAGAGGGAGAAAGTGCAAGATAAACACAAGAGCAACAATACAATACTACAGGACAAGACAGCGCAGTCAAGAACACAGAGTGCAGCCAGAGCTAACCTGAATAGGGGCATCAAGGTTGCCAGGCAGGCAGAGAAACAGAAAATAGAGGTCTACTTCACATACAACAACCCACAGTGGGTGTGGCAGGGAATACAACACATTACAAACTTCAAAGGCAACAACACCGTCACTGTTAACAGCAACGCCCTTTTAGCAAAGGAGCTAAACAGCTTCTTTGCTCGTCTGGAGGAACACAGAGCAGACATAGCCACACTGCCCCCTCCCCCAATCTCCAGCACTCACAGACTCCCTCTGCAGGAACACCACGCGAGAAGGCACATTGCATCTCTAGGTGTGTGGAGTTTAAGACAAGGCAAGTGATGCTACGATAATATAATTCCTTGGTAAGACCCCACCTAGAATATTGTGTGCGGGTTTGGTTACCATACCTTAAGAAGGACATTGCTGCCTTGGAAAAGGTGCAACGTAGGGCAACGAGAATGATTCCTGGTCTTAGAGGAATGTCTAATGAGGAGAGGTTAGCTGAGCTGAATCTGTTTAGCCTCGAGCAAAGGAGACTAAGGGGGGACATAATCCAGGTGTTTAAGATTCTAACAGGTCTGGATGCTGTTCAGCCAAATGGCTATTTCAATGTTAGTTTAAATACCAGAACTCGTGGCCATAAGTGGAAATTAGCTGGAGAACATTTTAAAACGAATTTGATGAAGCATTTCTGTACACAGCGTGTAGTTAGAGTATGGAATAGTCTTCCTGTTATTGTAACACAAGCTAAAACCCTGGGTTCTTTTAAATCAGAGCTAGATAAGATTTTTGAGCTATTAGCTAAGTTCTCCTCAAAGGAGCTTGATGGGCCGAATGGCCTCCTCTCATTTGTAAATCTCTTTGGTTCTTATGAGTCAGCTTACAGAGATGAGGTCCAGAAACTGATAGGTTGGAGTTCAGCAAACAATTTGGCACTAAACAGCACAAAGACAAAGGAATCACTGACTTCAGGAAGGATGGAGGCGACACTGGCCTGCCTAGATGGATGGATGGATGTTTTTATTGACATTGTAAGTACAATGAGATTTAGTTTGGAACGCGCCAGCAGCTACACAGTATATTTACAATTATATAGATTGTGAGGCATAAAATAAGGTGTGAGTAATATAACATAACGACATAATATAAGTAATCATTAATTAATCATTACAGATGGTATGAGGTGTGAACCGCTAGGCTGCTATGGCATGTTTGGTATCAAACCGATGGAAAATCACTCCAGTTTCCAAATCTGGTCAGTGGTTACCACGAAAGTGAATATATCAAAAGTTACACCAGCCTAACGAAAATCATCAATACAAGGGAAATCACTCTGGTCATAAATCTCAAAAGGACTGATACAGACCCCCTTCCGAAAGCCCGCCAAATGGATGGTCAGCCATTGGTCCAGGAGTCGAATTCCTGGTCACTCCTATTCACGAACTTTACACTATAAAACCTGGCACCTCAGAACAAAGCCAGGAGAGGAGAAACAGAAGGGAGGAGAAAACAAAAGACCATCAGCACGAAGAGAGGCAGAGAACATCAGCCCAAGAGAAGAGAAGCCCACAAGAAGCCCTCCTGAAGCCTATCAGTGAAGACCCAGCTGGACAGAGAACTGCAACCAAGCCCAAGCTTCACCAGGAGAGGGAATCAGAGGGGCTCCACTCCAACAACCGCTGCAAACACCGCGCCTCCCTGAGTGCCATCACCCATCAGCTCATCAGCCTCCGCAACCAACTGCCAAGACCCCCCCCCCCCCACTCTGCAACCAAGTAAACAAACTTCCTTTCATTTATAACAACCTAAACTCCTATTCACCTGCTATATTACTTTAGGACAGTATTTCCACAAATTGCTTGCTTTGCAGAACAGTATTTTCCCTTTTAAGGTTACTCATTTTAAATCTGGTCATTGCATTTTCATGATTACATTGTTTGTGTCCACTCCGTTATTTCGTGTTTATTGTTTGTTAGGTGTAATGTCTGTCTTATGTTAGTTATAGGAATAAATGCATGTCTTTTACACAACTTCAGCCTCCGTTCATTGAGTGCTCACAAGAATCCCTGCCTGTGCGATCTACGCTCTGAAACCTCAAATTCGCCTGAAATATCGCGAGACTCTCTCTCATTGGCCGTGAGGGGAGCTTCGCTACCGATCGTTTACATTACCTGGTGACGCAGCTCGTTGGACAAGCCTTCTATTCTAACCCAGGTTATTACGTGATACTGGTTATTAATGAGTTCCATTTAAGTCACACATTAACAGACTCACGGTGTTTCGCAATTGAGTTTGAGCCGACCATTCAGCATAAAAATTGGTTAATAATCACAAGGCACAAGGTTTAAACTTATTCTGAGCACACAATTTAAACTTTTTATGACCGAACGTGCAGTGAAGAAGCGCTACTGTGAACTGGTTGCAAAAGTCGCACTCATGGCAATCTGAAGGCATTTAAGCGGGATCATATGGGCTTATTATAGTTATTTTTATTTCTATTATTAGTAGTTATATTATTTTGTTTTATTTTCGGTGATTTCATTGTAGTTCTTTCGTATTAAACTGCAGTAAACTTTAACCCTATGTCTGACGAGATTCTCAGATGTAGCGCTTTGTTTCCAGGTTCAATTCGGACGAGTGTCTCCGTTTCTATATATCCTGGGAGAGATCTCTCTATTAGCGAACGGGAATACTTGTTATGAGGTTCTAACCTAAATTATGTTGCGCTTGGACATAAGACCGATAGCTTAGTTACCTATCAGGATCATACTCGTATGTGTGTGCCTGCTTTAGACAAAGCAAGTTTAACACAACTTTGCGCTGTGAGCCAAGTGTGTGTCATTTAGAAATTGGGAGTCTCCTGTGCTTGAGACCCACCGTGGTTAAGCACCATTTGCGACGAGATATAGTGCACTCACAATTTAAATCTGTCGCCGTAACGCGTGCGCCGTCTCGCTTCAGTAATTGTTTTAAGGGGTTTTATACTGTGCAAGGCACAGAAGAAGGCCACAAGCAGCATGCGCATGCATTAAATGTGTGTGTCACTCATCTAGCGTCGGCAACCGCCTAGCTATATCTTTGGTTACCTCTAGTGGTCAGGCATAGAACTACCACTCCATTTCGAAATTGCGCCTCTAGTGGCCAGGCATAGAACTACCACTCAATTTCGATATTGCGCCTCTAGTGGCCAGGCATAGAACTACCACTCCATTTTGATTTTGCGCCCCCGGTGGTCAGGCATAGAACTACCACTCCATTTCGATATTGCGCCCCCGGTGGTCAGGCATAGAACTACCACTCCAGTTCGAAATTGCGCCTCTAGTGGTCAGGCATATAACTACCACTCCATTTCGAAATCGCGCCTCTAGTGGTCAGGCATAGAACTACCACTCCATTTCGAAATTGGGCTTCTAGTGGTCAGGCATAGAACTACCACTCAATTTTGAAATTGCGCTTCTAGTGGCAAGCCATAGAAGTACTACTCCATTTCGAAATCGCGCCTCTAGTGGTCAGGCATAGAACTACCACTCCATTTCGATATTGCGCCCCCGGTGGTCAGGCATAGAACTACCACTCCATTTCGAAATTGCGCTTCTAGTGGTCAGGCATAGAACTACCACTCAATTTTGAAATTGCGCTTCTAGTGACAAGCCATAGAACTACTACTCCATTTCGAAATCGCGCCTCTAGTGGTCAGGCATAGAACTACTATTCCATTTCGTAATCGTGCCTCTAGTGGTCAGGCATAGAACTACCACTCCATTTCGAAATTGCGCTCCCGGTGGTCAGGCATAGAACTACCACTCCATTTCGATATTGCGCCCCCGGTGGTCAGGCATAGAAGTACCACTCCATTTCGATATTGCGCCCCCGGTGGTCAGGCATAGAACTACCACTCCAGTTCGAAATTGCGCCTCCAGTGGTCAGGCATAGAACTACCACTCCATTTCAAAATCGCGCCTCCATTGGTCAGGCATAGAACTACAACTCCATTTCGATATTGCGCCCCCGGTGGTCAGGCATAGAACTACCACTCCATTTCGAAATTGCGCTTCTAGTGGTCAGGCATAGAACTACCACTCAATTTTGAAATTGCGCTTCTAGTGGCAAGCCATAGCAGTGCCACTCCATTGAAATTGCACCTCTAGTGGTCCGCCATAGTAGGTTAACAACATCTGAGTTGGGTCTCTGGTGGTCAACTGCGGTGATACAACACGCATAATTGGACACACAGGTTCTTGCCTGAAAGCAGGAATCAACTTCACGGACTAAATCAGTTTGATCACAATACATTAACATCCAATTAGGTTATTGTTGCATAACTAATTGATGTTTACAATTGAATAAGAAACACAATTCATTTGGTTTGATTCCCGTTTAACCTTTTTGATTTATTTTAGGTTTTTATTTCACCTTATGCTTTCATTCATTCCCTCTCCCCCAACAAGGGGACTTGCATAGAAGTTCAACCACTATTAACAACAGTAAACCAGTTACGTACACAATCCCATCAGGAAGTCGTTTGGATGTGATCAGTTGAGCCCTTCGGGTGCTGGGTGCTTACCATTCGCTCTCTGTTGGTTGAGCTTGTCTGTGGCTCTGCTGTCACTGCTTGTGATCGTACAGTTTGTCAGAACCGAAGGGGAGTTCTCAGCAATTGGATGCCCAAAAGCGTGTCAGCCCGGCTACACCCACTGACTCATTACGGGCAAGGCTGACAGGTACCTCAGGCGGTCATTACAACTTTTGAGCAGGACTTCGTTTAGGGTGAGTTCTGAGAACGGCCCTAGCTTGGACTCTCACTAGGGTGGGTGATACCTGAAGGCAATTTTGCCAGCCGATAAGCTGAGCTCCACCTGGGTTGTCTCAGTTGTGCATACAGAATACGCCCTTCCAAGTTAACATTGCTGGGGATCGGGGGAGTGGAAGCCGGACTCAGGCTTGCTTGGCTGGGAGAATGATTCCTGGTCTTAGAGGAATGTTTAATGAGGAGAGGTTAGCTGAGCTGAATCTGTTTAGCCTCGAGCAAAGGAGACTAAGGGGGGACATAATCCAGGTGTTAAATCTGGTCATTGCATTACATTTTTTTTGTATCCACTCCTTTATTTCGTGTTTATTGTTTGTTAGGTGTAATGTCTGTCTTATGTTAGTTATATCCATCCATCCATTTTCCAAACTGCTTATCCTACTGGGTCGCGGGTGGTCCGGAACCTATCCCGGAATGTGGAATGGGCACGAGGCAGGGAACAATCCAGGATGGGGGGCAGCCCATCACAGGGCACACTCACACACAAATCGTGATTATATTATTGCACTATACTATATAAATAAAAAGTAAACTTAATACCAGTTGTGGTAATAAAGTGCACAGAGAGTAAGAGAGAGTAGGGTTTCACATAAACGTATGTTCATTAGCATTTAGTATTCTGATGGCTTTGGGGTTAGAAGCTCTTATTAAATCTGGTTGTTCTGCAATGCATACTGCGGTAACGTTTACCAGAGGGCAGAAGTTCAAACATCTCATGTGCTGGGTGCGTGGGATCTTTTTTAAATATAATTATGCATATGTAGAACTAGGGATATGATCCTGTTAAGTATGATAG
>NW_026042958.1:42500-50000 GCF_023856365.1 Brienomyrus brachyistius | reverse complement strand
AACTACTGGTGCAAAAAGCATGTTCTTGGGGTCATTTTACAGGGTAAATTCCCTGCTTTAATTTCCAGTATAAAAATTCTGTCTAGCCTGTTCATGGGTTTAATGGAAAGGACTGAAATTAGTACATATTTTCTGAATCAGCAGCATCCCATGAGCAGCATCTTTGCTCGTCATGTTTTCATGTTTTTCTAAAACATTACTGGGGCAAAAAGCAAGTTCTTGGTATCATTTAAAAGCAGGATTGTGGGGCTTTAATTTCTTGTATGACTTGCCAGTGTGAGCTATTCTCTAGCTTCAAGACAGGCCTGAAAGTAGTCCCTATTTTATGGATGGCACTATTGCTGAAAATTAGCCCAAACATTTTAGGGGTTTTCATCAAAATCTCTGCTTAAATAAAGATGTTTTTGGGTTCATTTTAAAGGTCAGACCCTGACTTTTAATTAGAGGTATGATTTTCTAGTGTGACCAATTCTATGGGGTGAGGACAGGCCTGAAAGTTGTCCCTACTTCTTGGATGGCACTATTGCTGAAAACTAGCCCACACATTTTAGGGTATTTTATCAAAAGCTCTGCTTGAATAAAGATGTTTTTGGGTTCATTTTAAAGGGGAGACCCTGTGCTTTAATTAGAGGTATGATTTTATAGTGTGACCAATTCTGTATGGTCAGGACAGGCCTGAAAGTTGTTCCTACTTTTTGGATGGCAGTTTTGCTGAAACCTGAAAACTAGCCCAAACATTTTAGGGTTTTTCATCAAAACCTCTGCTTAAATAAAGATGTTTTTGGGTTCATTTTAAAGGGCATACCCTGTCCTTTAATTTGAGGTATGATATTCTAGTGTTATCAGTTCTGTATGGTCAGGACAGGCCTGAAAGTTGTCCCTACTTTCTTGGATGGCAGTATTGCTGAAACCTGAAAACTAGCCCAAACATTTTAGGGTTTTTCATCAAAACCTCTGCTTAAATAAATACATTTTTGGGTTCATTTTAAAGGGCAGACCCTGTCCTTTAATTTGAGGTATGATTTTCTAGTGTTATCAGTTCTGTATGGTCAGGACAGGCCTGAAAGTTGGTCCTACTTTTTGGATGGCAGTATTGCTGAAACCTGAAAACTAGCCCAAACATTTTAGGGTTTTTTATCAAAAGCTCTGCCTAAATAAATACATTTTTGGGTTCATTTTAAAGGGCAGATCCTGTCCTTTAATTTGAGGTATGATTTTCTAGTGTGACCAATTCTATGGGGTGAGGACAGGCCTGAAAGTTGTCCCTACTTCTTGGATTGCACTATTGCTGAAAACTAGCCCACACATTTTAGGGTTTTTTATCAAAAGCTCTGCTTAAATAAAGATGTTTTTGGGTTTATTTTAAAGGTCAGACCCTGTACTTTAATTAGAGATATAACTTTCTAGTGTGACCAATTCTATGGGATGATGAAAGGCCTGAAAGTTGTCCCTACTTCTTGGATGGCAGTGTTGCTGAAACCTGAAAACTAGCCCAAACATTTTAGGGAATTTCATCAAAACCTCTGATTAAATAAATACATTTTTAGGTTCAATTTAAAGGTCAGACCCTGTCCTTTAATTTGAGGTATGATTTTCTAGTGTTATCAGTTCTGTAGGGTGAGGACAGGCCTGAAAGTTGTTCCTACTTTTTGGATGGCAGTATTGCTGAAACCTGAAAACTAGCCCAAACATTTTAGGGTTTTTCATCAAAACCTCTGCTTAAATAAATACATTTTGGGGTTCATTTTAAAGGGCAGATCCTGTCCTTTAATTTGAGGTATGATTTTCTAGTGTGACCAATTCTATGGGGTGAGGACAGGCCTGAAAGTTGTCCCTACTTCTTGGATTGCACTATTGCTGAAAACTAGCCCACACATTTTAGGGTTTTTTATCAAAAGCTCTGCTTAAATAAAGATGTTTTTGGGTTTATTTTAAAGGTCAGACCCTGTACTTTAATTAGAGATATAACTTTCTAGTGTGACCAATTCTATGGGATGATGAAAGGCCTGAAAGTTGTCCCTACTTCTTGGATGGCAGTGTTGCTGAAACCTGAAAACTAGCCCAAACATTTTAGGGAATTTCATCAAAACCTCTGATTAAATAAATACATTTTTAGGTTCAATTTAAAGGTCAGACCCTGTCCTTTAATTTGAGGTATGATTTTCTAGTGTTATCAGTTCTGTAGGGTGAGGACAGGCCTGAAAGTTGTTCCTACTTTTTGGATGGCAGTATTGCTGAAACCTGAAAACTAGCCCAAACATTTTAGGGTTTTTCATCAAAACCTCTGCTTAAATAAATACATTTTGGGGTTCATTTTAAAGGGCAGACCCTGTACTTTAATTAGAGATATAACTTTCTAGTGTTATCAGTTCTATATGGTCAGGACAGGCCTGAAAGTTGTTCCTACTTTTTGGATGGCAGTATTGCTGAAACCTGAAAACTAGCCCAAACATTTTAGGGTTTTTTATCAAAACCTCTGCTTAAATAAATACATTTTTGGGTTCATTTTAAAGGTCAGACCCTGTACTTTAATTAGAGATATAACTTTCTAGTGTTATCAGTTCTGTATGGTCAGGACAGGCATGAAAGTTGTTCCTACTTTTTGGATGGCAGTATTGCTGAAACCTGAAAACTAGCCCAAACATTTTAGGGTTTTTTATCAAAAGCTCTGCTTAAATAAATATGTTTTTGGGTTCATTTTAAAGGGCAGACCCTGTACTTTAATTAGAGATATAACTTTCTAGTGTGACCAATTCTATGGGATGATGAAAGGCCTGAAAGTTGTCCCTACTTCTTGGATGGCAGTGTTGCTGAAACCTGAAAACTAGCCCAAACATTTTAGGGTATTTCATCAAAACCTCTGATTAAATAAATACATTTTTGGGTTCATTTTAAAGGTCAGACCCTGTCCTTTAATTTGAGGTATGATTTTCTAGTGTTATCAGTTCTGTAGGGTGAGGACAGGCCTGAAAGTTGTTCCTACTTTTTGGATGGCAGTATTGCTGAATCCTGAAAACTAGCCCAAACATTTTAGGGTTTTTCATCAAAACCTCTGCTTAAATAAATACATTTTTGGGTTCATTTTAAAGGTCAGACCCTGTCCTTTAATTTGAGGTATGATTTTCTAGTGTTATCAGTTCTGTAGGGTGAGGACAGGCCTGAAAGTTGTTCCTACTTTTTGGATGGCAGTATTGCTGAAACCTGAAAACTAGCCCAAACATTTTAGGGTTTTTTATCAAAACCTCTGCTTAAATAAATATGTTTTTGGGTTCATTTTAAAGGGCAGACCCTGTACTTTAATTAGAGATATAACTTTCTAGTGTGACCAATTCTATGGGATGATGAAAGGCCTGAAAGTTGTCCCTACTTCTTGGATGGCAGTGTTGCTGAAACCTGAAAACTAGCCCAAACATTTTAGGGTATTTCATCAAAAGCTCTGCTTAAATAAATACATTTTTGGGTTCATTTTAAAGGGCAGACCCTGACTTTTAATTAGAAGTATGATTCTCTAGTGTGACCAATTCTATGGGGTGAGGACAGGCCTGAAAGTTGTCCCTACTTCTTGGATTGCACTATTGCTGAAAACTAGCCCACACATTTTAGGGTTTTTTATCAAAAGCTCTGCTTAAATAAATACATTTTTGGGTTCAATTTAAAGGTCAGACCCTGTCCTTTAATTTGAGGTATGATTTTCTAGTGTTATCAGTTCTGTAGGGTGAGGACAGGCCTGAAAGTTGTTCCTACTTTTTGGATGGCAGTATTGCTGATACCTGAAAACTAGCCCACACATTTTAGGGTTTTTTATCAAAAGCTCTGCTTAAATAAATATGTTTTTGGGTTCATTTTAAAGGGCAGACCCTGTACTTTAATTAGAGATATAACTTTCTAGTGTTATCAGTTCTATATGGTCAGGACAGGCCTGAAAGTTGTTCCTACTTTTTGGATGGCAGTATTGCTGAAACCTGAAAACTAGCCCAAACATTTTAGGGTTTTTCATCAAAACCTCTGCTTAAATAAATACATTTTGGGGTTCATTTTAAAGGGCAGACCCTGTACTTTAATTAGAGGTATGATTTTCTAGTGTTATCAGTTCTGTAGGGTGAGGACAGGCCTGAAAGTTGTTCCTACTTTTTGGATGGCAGTATTGCTGAAACCTGAAAACTAGCCCAAACATTTTAGGGTTTTTTATCAAAACCTCTGCTTAAATAAATATGTTTTTGGGTTCATTTTAAAGGGCAGACCCTGTACTTTAATTAGAGATATAACTTTCTAGTGTGACCAATTCTATGGGATGATGAAAGGCCTGAAAGTTGTCCCTACTTCTTGGATGGCAGTGTTGCTGAAACCTGAAAACTAGCCCAAACATTTTAGGGTATTTCATCAAAAGCTCTGCTTAAATAAATACATTTTTGGGTTCATTTTAAAGGGCAGACCCTGACTTTTAATTAGAAGTATGATTCTCTAGTGTGACCAATTCTATGGGGTGAGGACAGGCCTGAAAGTTGTCCCTACTTCTTGGATTGCACTATTGCTGAAAACTAGCCCACACATTTTAGGGTTTTTTATCAAAAGCTCTGCTTAAATAAATACATTTTTGGGTTCAATTTAAAGGTCAGACCCTGTCCTTTAATTTGAGGTATGATTTTCTAGTGTTATCAGTTCTGTAGGGTGAGGACAGGCCTGAAAGTTGTTCCTACTTTTTGGATGGCAGTATTGCTGATACCTGAAAACTAGCCCACACATTTTAGGGTTTTTTATCAAAAGCTCTGCTTAAATAAATATGTTTTTGGGTTCATTTTAAAGGGCAGACCCTGTACTTTAATTAGAGATATAACTTTCTAGTGTTATCAGTTCTATATGGTCAGGACAGGCCTGAAAGTTGTTCCTACTTTTTGGATGGCAGTATTGCTGAAACCTGAAAACTAGCCCAAACATTTTAGGGTTTTTCATCAAAACCTCTGCTTAAATAAATACATTTTGGGGTTCATTTTAAAGGGCAGACCCTGTACTTTAATTAGAGGTATGATTTTCTAGTGTTATCAGTTCTGTAGGGTGAGGACAGGCCTGAAAGTTGTTCCTACTTTTTGGATGGCAGTATTGCTGAAACCTGAAAACTAGCCCAAACATTTTAGGGTTTTTTATCAAAACCTCTGCTTAAATAAATACATTTTTGGGTTCATTTTAAAGGTCAGACCCTGTACTTTAATTTGAGGTATGATTTTCTAGTGTTATCAGTTCTGTATGGTCAGGACAGGCATGAAAGTTGTTCCTACTTTTTGGATGGCAGTATTGCTGAAACCTGAAAACTAGCCCAAACATTTTAGGGTTTTTTATCAAAAGCTCTGCTTAAATAAATACATTTTTGGGTTCATTTTAAAGGGCAGACCCTGACTTTTAATTAGAAGTATGATTCTCTAGTGTGACCAATTCTATGGGGTGAGGACAGGCCTGAAAGTTGTCCCTACTCTTTGGATTGCACTATTGCTGAAAACTAGCCCACACATTTTAGGGTTTTTTTATCAAAAGCTCTGCTTAAATAAATACATTTTTGGGTTCAATTTAAAGGTCAGACCCTGTCCTTTAATTTGAGGTATGATTTTCTAGTGTTTTCAGTTCTGTAGGGTGAGGACAGGCCTGAAAGTTGTTCCTACTTTTTGGATGGCAGTATTGCTGAAACCTGAAAACTAGCCCAAACATTTTAGGGTTTTTTTATCAAAAGCTCTGCTTAAATAAATATGTTTTTGGGTTCATTTTAAAGGGCAGACCCTGTACTTTAATTAGAGATATAACTTTCTAGTGTTATCAGTTCTATATGGTCAGGACAGGCCTGAAAGTTGTTCCTACTTTTTGGATGGCAGTATTGCTGAAACCTGAAAACTAGCCCAAACATTTTAGGGTTTTTCATCAAAACCTCTGCTTAAATAAATACATTTTGGGGTTCATTTTAAAGGGCAGACCCTGTACTTTAATTAGAGGTATGATTTTCTAGTGTTATCAGTTCTGTAGGGTGAGGACAGGCCTGAAAGTTGTTCCTACTTTTTGGATGGCAGTATTGCTGAAACCTGAAAACTAGCCCAAACATTTTAGGGTTTCTCATCAAAACCTCTGCTTAAATAAATACATTTTTGGGTTCATTTTAAAGGTCAGACCCTGTCCTTTAATTTGAGGTATGATTTTCTAGTGTTATCAGTTCTGTATGGTCAGGACAGGCCTGAAAGTTGTTCCTACTTTTTGGATGACAGTATTGCTGAAACCTGAAAACTAGCCCAAACATTTTAGGGTTTTTTATCAAAAGCTCTGCTTAAATAAATACATTTTTGGGTTCATTTTAAAGGGCAGACCCTGACTTTTAATTTGAGGTATGATTTTCTAGTGTGACCAATTCTATGGGGTGAGGACAGGCCTGAAAGTTGTCCCTACTTCTTGGATTGCACTATTGCTGAAAACTAGCCCACACATTTTAGGGTTTTTTATCAAAAGCTCTGCTTAAATAAATACATTTTTGGGTTCAATTTAAAGGTCAGACCCTGTCCTTTAATTTGAGGTATGATTTTCTAGTGTTTTCAGTTCTGTAGGGTGAGGACAGGCCTGAAAGTTGTTCCTACTTTTTGGATGGCAGTATTGCTGAAACCTGAAAACTAGCCCAAACATTTTAGGGTTTTTTATCAAAAGCTCTGCTTAAATAAATATGTTTTTGGGTTCATTTTAAAGGGCAGACCCTGTACTTTAATTAGAGATATAACTTTCTAGTGTTATCAGTTCTATATGGTCAGGACAGGCCTGAAAGTTGTTCCTACTTTTTGGATGGCAGTATTGCTGAAACCTGAAAACTAGCCCAAACATTTTAGGGTTTTTCATCAAAACCTCTGCTTAAATAAATACATTTTGGGGTTCATTTTAAAGGGCAGACCCTGTACTTTAATTAGAGGTATGATTTTCTAGTGTTATCAGTTCTGTAGGGTGAGGACAGGCCTGAAAGTTGTTCCTACTTTTTGGATGGCAGTATTGCTGAAACCTGAAAACTAGCCCAAACATTTTAGGGTTTTTTATCAAAACCTCTGCTTAAATAAATACATTTTTGGGTTCATTTTAAAGGTCAGACCCTGTACTTTAATTAGAGATATAACTTTCTAGTGTTATCAGTTCTGTATGGTCAGGACAGGCATGAAAGTTGTTCCTACTTTTTGGATGGCAGTATTGCTGAAACCTGAAAACTAGCCCAAACATTTTAGGGTTTTTTATCAAAAGCTCTGCTTAAATAAATATGTTTTTGGGTTCATTTTAAAGGGCAGACCCTGTACTTTAATTAGAGATATAACTTTCTAGTGTGACCAATTCTATGGGATGATGAAAGGCCTGAAAGTTGTCCCTACTTCTTGGATGGCAGTGTTGCTGAAACCTGAAAACTAGCCCAAACATTTTAGGGTATTTCATCAAAACCTCTGATTAAATAAATACATTTTTGGGTTCATTTTAAAGGTCAGAGCCTGTCCTTTAATT
>NW_026042958.1:0-37500 GCF_023856365.1 Brienomyrus brachyistius | reverse complement strand
ATGATTCCTTTCAGGCATCTGTTTCAGGATTCTGACCTGACTGTCATGCCTTTCCAAAGTCTGTGTCCCCTCATCTCAGATGCTGATGTTAACAGCCTGCGTAAATGACCTGTGGGTCGCACTGGTAAAACTTGAGGACTTTTATTCCCTAAATGGTCCTATTAGTCATCATGTTTTTTTTAAACTCCGCAAATATTGTAGGTTTTCAGCGTTATTTGCCTGTGTATATTTTCTATTATCTTTGATGCTGCTGCAGATCAGGCCTGACCAGTTGAGCTATTTTTACTGAATACATTGCTTTGAAGTCTGTGATTTTACTATAGATATCTTGCTAATTCCCTTGCAAACTGTAAAATGAAAGCATGATTCCTTTCAGGCATCTGTTTCAGGCTTCTGAACTGACTGTCATGCCTTTCCAAAGTCTGTGTCCCCTCATCTCAGATGCTGATGTTAACAGCCTGCGTAAATGACCTGTGGGTCGCACTGGTAAAACTTGAGGCCTTTTATTCCCTAAATGGTCCTATTAGTCATCATGTTTTTTAAACCCTACAAATATTGTATTCATTTTATTTGTGGTGAAACATATGTGATCTGCATGCCAGACATTGGTTTGAATCTGTCTTTCCCAGTCTGCTGGGACTGGGTAGGGACCTGTTTCCGCAGAGCCATATGCGTCCCTTTGCCTACCACACTGACTCACCCCTCAGCTGGCCCAACATCAGGAGGGCCCACCCGTCCTGGCCGTTCAGGCTCCCCTCTACCTGGGCTGGAGGTCCGGCAGTGGCTAGTCAGCTTTGGGACTTTAATCTATTGGGACCAAGGTGTGATGTCTGGCTTTCGCAGCATGCTGGGGGATGGGTAACTGTCTGTGTGCATAACAGAGGTGTGAAACTGCCAGCAATCAAACAAAAGCCCTGGCAGCAAGAGGAGAATATCCTAATATTTTGTTGCATTGCTCTAAAACCACTGGGTTTATAATCAGTATTTTAAACTTTTTTTTTTTCCTCAGCACCTGGCCGTAGCTTATAATTGAAAGAAAGAAGCATATGGTGACTCTAATTTGACACAATATATTGGAGGTGTAATTATATCAGTTATACAACCTCTAGATTAATATGGAAGATCATAATTTAACATCTTGACCAAAAGGCCTCGACAGAGTCCTGCATGGTTATTTTTTGTCACTACCTCCCTGTGTCAGGAGTTTGTAATTTGTGCGCCTGCTGCCTTCCTTGGATGTGCTAGCTGATTCTCAGGCTCCCTCTTCTCAATCGAACCCTGATTACCCATTAATTAATAAGGTAGACATTCGAATGAGCAAACATTTAATTTATTAAATTAACAAGAAAATCACAGTCTTCAATTATATACATCATGCTGGGGAGGGGTTGTCAATCACCACCATGTGCCGACGCTCCAGCTCCTGGACCAACCTTTCAAATGAATAAAGTAAATAAAAAAACTGTTAGTAAATGTCATACAGAAGAAAGACGTGAGATGTGTAAAAAAGGCTAAAGAGTTTTCCCACCAACCTGCTCATTGGATTAGTGTCATTAAAAATCTCCTGCAGGAGGCTGTAGCTGAAGTCCCTGCCCCACTGCAGAAGTTCAAAGGAATCCTGCTTTTCCTTCTGCATAACTTCCTGGATAGCCTCTTTTGAACACCTCTTCATGCACACTTTAGTCAGATGCACTGAGAGGTTTGCTTGTGTCTTCTTGCACACGGGGCAGAGCAGGAAATGCTTCCTGGAAGCACTGGGGATAAAAAGAAAAATAAAAAAGTCATGAATTAAGATTATATTTGATACATTACTTTTAGTTGAATAAATACACATTTCAGTCATCATCGACATATATACAGCAATATAAACCATTTGTGAACACAGCAAATGACAAAATAATATTCTACACTTATATTTAAACTAAGTTGCTTCAAAAAATACTTTTAGTTGTGTAATGGATGCAATTTAAGTTTTAACAATAGCAGTCAGTGGACAGAGACTTTTGCACAGTGTCAGTAAAGTAGAACAAGTTCATCCACAATTTCTCCAGATTCAAATGCAATAATAAATTCACCATAACTTACGACTTGGAAGGCATTCTTGAGACGCTGTTCAACAAAAGGTAAAATCTTCAACAGAATCTGGAGCTCTGGTCTCGCTGGAAGCAGAGGCAGAGTGACTTTACATATGCATGTCTCCTCTTAATTAATATACCATTCTGACTGCGTCCCACACCCCTGCCTCCCGTAGCCCCACACACCCCACCCCCAGTGTCACTGTGAGGGACACATTGCTTTCTTATGTGTCAGTCAGAGGAAGCTACCGCCATGCCCCGCATATCAAAATAAAATAATTTATCAAAATCACAAGAAAATCACAGTCATCAACTAAATACATCATGGCTCCTGTAATGTATTTGTGCATTGTGCTCAATTTCTTCCCCACAGTTCCATAGAGTTTTCTCTCTGCGTGATTCCAGTCAGCCATTGGTCTGTGGAAGAGCAAGCCACTTGTATTGTTTGACTAAGTGCCCACTTAACACCTCTGCTGCAGCTGTCTGATAGCTGCCTTCCCAGTCTGTTGGGGGACAAGAATGCATTTAAACTGAGGGGAAGATACTGAGATGCCTAGTGAATAAATTTCTATAAGTGCATTCTTGCAGTGATTTCTGCTGGATAGTCACGAGATGAATATGAGCTGTAATTATACAAGTTTTTCCAATCTCTAGATTAATATGGAAGATCATAATTTAATCCGATGATCGAAGGGCCAATGTCCCCATATCAGCTGTGGGTAATTTCCATGCCTGCCGCCTTCCTTAGATGTGGTAGCCATTTCCCAGGCTGCCTCTCCTGTACAGATCACTGTCATAAAGTCTATAATGCTCCTAATATTTTTGAGGGTTGCTCTATGACTGCTGGGGCAATAGACATTTGTCCGGTCCCTTTGTGGACCACAAATATTGTCCTTTAATTTGATGCACACTTTGACTTTATAGCCTCAGGTAGGAGTGCAAACAGAACTGACTCTGGCTGTCATGCCCTTCCAAAGTCTGTGTCCCCTCATCTCAGATGCTGATGTTAACTGTTTGTGTAAATGACCTGTGGGTCGCACTGGTAAAACTTGAGGCCTTTTATTGCCTAAATGGTCCTTGGTGTGATTAAGTATCACACAGGTATTTTGTATATAGCTCCATGTCAGGAGTGGGTACATATATATAAATGATCTCGGACCATACGATTATGCATTTATATTTTCCCTTAGCTGCATTTTTATCTTTTGCATACTGTTAGGCCACTTGGCTCATCCTTATTCCTAGCTGCATAAGAGCATAGTGCTGCTTTTCAGAAACAAAGAGGACATATCCATTTCATTTGCTCACAGCTCCCGCTAGCTTGGAGCGAGATTTAGTGAGGACATGTTAGTATATATGGGTTTTTATTATTATTATTTTATAAAGTAACAAATATCTATGTGACCTGCAGGTCAGCCACACATCACAAGCACTTAGTGTCAGAGTCCTCACTGTGTATGCATCCGCAGCCTGCTGGGGATGGGTGTCTGTATGTGTGTGTGTGTATATATCAAGGCTATATTGTAGATCACTGGTAAATGTTAATTGTGTTATAGATGTATATGTGTGTCTCTATGAAGATACTCAGGTATTTTATTTTCAGAATTTCAAAAAGAATTCCCTATTAGTTGATAGTGCAGACATTCGAATGAGCAAACATTTAATTTATCAAAAATCAAAGAGTTTTCCCACCAACCTGCTCATTGGATTAGTGTCATTAAAAATCTCCTGCAGGAGGCTGTAGCTGAAGTCCCTGCCCCACTGCAGAAGTTCAAAGGAATCCTGCTTTTCCTTCTGCATAACTTCCTGGATAGCCTCTTTTGAACACCTCTTCATGCACACTTTAGTCAGATGCACTGAGAGGTTTGCTTGTGTCTTCTTGCACACGGGGCAGAGCAGGAAATGCTTCCTGGAAGCACTGGGGATAAAAAGAAAAATAAAAAAGTCATGAATTAAGATTATATTTGATACATTACTTTTAGTTGAATAAATACACATTTCAGTCATCATCGACATATATACAGCAATATAAACCATTTGTGAACACAGCAAATGACAAAATAATATTCTACACTTATATTTAAACTAAGTTGCTTCAAAAAATACTTTTAGTTGTGTAATGGATGCAATTTAAGTTTTAACAATAGCAGTCAGTGGACAGAGACTTTTGCACAGTGTCAGTAAAGTAGAACAAGTTCATCCACAATTTCTCCAGATTCAAATGCAATAATAAATTCACCATAACTTACGACTTGGAAGGCATTCTTGAGACGCTGTTCAACAAAAGGTAAAATCTTCAACAGAATCTGGAGCTCTGGTCTCGCTGGAAGCAGAGGCAGAGTGACTTTACATATGCATGTCTCCTCTTAATTAATATACCATTCTGACTGCGTCCCACACCCCTGCCTCCCGTAGCCCCACACACCCCACCCCCAGTGTCACTGTGAGGGACACATTGCTTTCTTATGTGTCAGTCAGAGGAAGCTACCGCCATGCCCCGCATATCAAAATAAAATAATTTATCAAAATCACAAGAAAATCACAGTCATCAACTAAATACATCATGGCTCCTGTAATGTATTTGTGCATTGTGCTCAATTTCTTCCCCACAGTTCCATAGAGTTTTCTCTCTGCGTGATTCCAGTCAGCCATTGGTCTGTGGAAGAGCAAGCCACTTGTATTGTTTGACTAAGTGCCCACTTAACACCTCTGCTGCAGCTGTCTGATAGCTGCCTTCCCAGTCTGTTGGGGGACAAGAATGCATTTAAACTGAGGGGAAGATACTGAGATG
Organism: Brienomyrus brachyistius; assembly: GCF_023856365.1. Lineage (NCBI taxonomy): Eukaryota > Metazoa > Chordata > Actinopteri > Osteoglossiformes > Mormyridae > Brienomyrus > Brienomyrus brachyistius. The sequence goes on along the minus strand of NW_026042958.1, from coordinate 32,634 downwards.
CCTAGTGAATAAATTTCTATAAGTGCATTCTTGCAGTGATTTCTGCTGGATAGTCACGAGATGAATATGAGCTGTAATTATACAAGTTTTTCCAATCTCTAGATTAATATGGAAGATCATAATTTAATCCGATGATCGAAGGGCCAATGTCCCCATATCAGCTGTGGGTAATTTCCATGCCTGCCGCCTTCCTTAGATGTGGTAGCCATTTCCCAGGCTGCCTCTCCTGTACAGATCACTGTCATAAAGTCTATAATGCTCCTAATATTTTTGAGGGTTGCTCTATGACTGCTGGGGCAATAGACATTTGTCCGGTCCCTTTGTGGACCACAAATATTGTCCTTTAATTTGATGCACACTTTGACTTTATAGCCTCAGGTAGGAGTGCAAACAGAACTGACTCTGGCTGTCATGCCCTTCCAAAGTCTGTGTCCCCTCATCTCAGATGCTGATGTTAACTGTTTGTGTAAATGACCTGTGGGTCGCACTGGTAAAACTTGAGGCCTTTTATTGCCTAAATGGTCCTTGGTGTGATTAAGTATCACACAGGTATTTTGTATATAGCTCCATGTCAGGAGTGGGTACATATATATAAATGATCTCGGACCATACGATTATGCATTTATATTTTCCCTTAGCTGCATTTTTATCTTTTGCATACTGTTAGGCCACTTGGCTCATCCTTATTCCTAGCTGCATAAGAGCATAGTGCTGCTTTTCAGAAACAAAGAGGACATATCCATTTCATTTGCTCACAGCTCCCGCTAGCTTGGAGCGAGATTTAGTGAGGACATGTTAGTATATATGGGTTTTTATTATTATTATTTTATAAAGTAACAAATATCTATGTGACCTGCAGGTCAGCCACACATCACAAGCACTTAGTGTCAGAGTCCTCACTGTGTATGCATCCGCAGCCTGCTGGGGATGGGTGTCTGTATGTGTGTGTGTGTATATATCAAGGCTATATTGTAGATCACTGGTAAATGTTAATTGTGTTATAGATGTATATGTGTGTCTCTATGAAGATACTCAGGTATTTTATTTTCAGAATTTCAAAAAGAATTCCCTATTAGTTGATAGTGCAGACATTCGAATGAGCAAACATTTAATTTATCAAAAATCAAAGAGTTTTCCCACCAACCTGCTCATTGGATTAGTGTCATTAAAAATCTCCTGCAGGAGGCTGTAGCTGAAGTCCCTGCCCCACTGCAGAAGTTCAAAGGAATCCTGCTTTTCCTTCTGCATAACTTCCTGGATAGCCTCTTTTGAACACCTCTTCATGCACACTTTAGTCAGATGCACTGAGAGGTTTGCTTGTGTCTTCTTGCACACGGGGCAGAGCAGGAAATGCTTCCTGGAAGCACTGGGGATAAAAAGAAAAATAAAAAAGTCATGAATTAAGATTATATTTGATACATTACTTTTAGTTGAATAAATACACATTTCAGTCATCATCAACATATATACAGCAATATAAACCATTTGTGAACACAGCAAATGACAAAATAATATTCTACACTTATATTTAAACTAAGTTGCTTCAAAAAATACTTTTAGTTGTGTAATGGATGCAATTTAAGTTTTAACAATAGCAGTCAGTGGACAGAGACTTTTGCACAGTGTCAGTAAAGTAGAACAAGTTCATCCACAATTTCTCCAGATTCAAATGCAATAATAAATTCACCATAACTTACGACTTGGAAGGCATTCTTGAGACGCTGTTCAACAAAAGGTAAAATCTTCAACAGAATCTGGAGCTCTGGTCTCGCTGGATGCAGAGGCAGAGTGACTTTACATGTGCAGGTCTCCTCTTAATATACCATTCTGACTGCGTCCCACACCCCTGCCTCCCGTAGCCCCACACACCCCACCCCCAGTGTCACTGTGAGGGACACATTGCTTTCTTATGTGTCAGTCAGAGGAAGCTACCGCCACGCCCCGCATATCAAAATAAAATAATTTATCAAAATCACAAGAAAATCACAGTCATCAACTAAATACATCATGGCTCCTGTAATGTATTTGTGCATTGTGCTCAATTTCTTCCCCACAGTTCCATAGAGTTTTCTCTCTGCATGATTCCAGTCAGCCATTGGTCTGTGGAAGAGCAAGCCACTTGTATTGTTTGACTAAGTGCCCACTTAACACCTCTGCTGCAGCTGTCTGATAGCTGCCTTCCCAGTCTGTTGGGGGACAAGAATGCATTTAAACTGAGGGGAAGATACTGAGATGCCTAGTGAATAAATTTCTATAAGTGCATTCTTGCAATGATTTCTGCTGGATAGTCATGAGATGAATATGAGCTGTAATTATACAAGTTTTTCCAATCTCTAGATTAATATGGAAGATCATAATTTAATCCGATGATCGAAGGGCCAATGTCCCCATATCAGCTGTGGGTAATTTCCATGCCTGCCGCCTTCCTTAGATGTGGTAGCCATTTCCCAGGCTGCCTCTCCTGTACAGATCACTGTCATAAAGTCTATAATGCTCCTAATATTTTTGAGGGTTGCTCTATGACTGCTGGGGCTATAGACATTTGTCCGGTCTCTTTGTGGACCACAAATATTGTCCTTTAATTTGATGCACACTTTGACTTTATAGCCTCAGGTAGGAGTGCAAACAGAACTGACTCTGGCTGTCATGCCCTTCCAAAGTCTGTGTCCCCTCATCTCAGATGCTGATGTTAACTGTTTGTGTAAATGACCTGTGGGTCGCACTGGTAAAACTTGAGGCCTTTTATTGCCTAAATGGTCCTTGGTGTGATTAAGTATCACACAGGTATTTTGTATATAGCTCCATGTCAGGAGTGGGTACATATATATAAATGATCTCGGACCATACGATTATGCATTTATATTTTCCCTTAGCTGCATTTTTATCTTTTGCATACTGTTAGGCCACTTGGCTCATCCTTATTCCTAGCTGCATAAGAGCATAGTGCTGCTTTTCAGAAACAAAGAGGACATATCCATTTCATTTGCTCACAGCTCCCGCTAGCTTGGAGCGAGATTTAGTGAGGACATGTTAGTATATATGGGTTTTTATTATTATTATTTTATAAAGTAACAAATATCTATGTGACCTGCAGGTCAGCCACACATCACAAGCACTTAGTGTCAGGGTCCTCACTGTGTTTGCATTCGCAGCCTGCTGGGGATGGGTGTCTGTATGTGTGTGTGTGTGTGTGTGTGTATATATCAAGGCTATATTGTAGGTCACTGGTAAATGTTAATTATGTTATAGATATATATGTGTGTCTCTATGAAGATACTCAGGTATTTTATTTTCAGAATTTCAAAAAGAATTCCCTATTAGTTGATAGGGCAGACATTCGAATGAGCAAACATTTAATTTATCAAAAATCTCAAGAAAATCACAGTCATCAACTAAATACATCATGGCTCCTGTAATGTATTTGTGCATTGTGTTCAATTTCTTCCCCACTGTTCCAGAGTTTTCTCTCTGCGTGATTCTAGTCAGCCTTTGCTCTGTGGAAGAGCAAGCCATTTGTACTGTTTGACTAAGTGCCCACTTAACACCTCTGCTGCAGCTGTCTGATAGCTGCCTTCCCAGTCTGTTGGGGGACAAGAATGCATTTAAACTGAGGGGAAGATACTGAGATGCCTAGTGAATAAATTTCTATAAGTGCATTCTTGCAGTGATTTCTGCTGGATAGTCACGAGATGAATATTAGCTGTAATTATACAAGTTTTTCCAATCTCTAGATTAATATGGAAGATCATAATTTAATCCGATGATCGAAGGGCCAATGTCCCCATATCAGCTGTGGGTAATTTCCATGCCTGCCGTCTTCCTTAGATGTGGTAGCCATTTCCCAGGCTGCCTCTCCTGTACAGATCACTGTCATAAAGTCTATAATGCTCCTAATATTTTTGAGGGTTGCTCTATGACTGCTGGGGCTATAGACATTTGTCCGGTCTCTTTGTGGACCACAAATATTGTCCTTTAATTTGATGCACACTTTGACTTTATAGCCTCAGGTAGGAGTGCAAACAGAACTGACTCTGGCTGTCATGCCCTTCCAAAGTCTGTGTCCCCTCATCTCAGATGCTAATGTTAACTGTTTGTGTAAATGACCTGTGGGTCGCACTGGTAAAACTTGAGGCCTTTTATTGCCTAAATGGTCCTTGGTGTGATTAAGTATCACACAGGTATTTTGTATATAGCTCCATGTCAGGAGTGGGTACATATATATAAATGATCTCGGACCATACGATTATGCATTAATATTTTCCCTTAGCTGCATTTTTATCTTTTGCATACTGTTAGGCCACTTGGCTCATCCTTATTCCTAGCTGCATAAGAGCATAGTGCTGCTTTTCAGAAACAAAGAGGACATATCCATTTCATTTGCTCACAGCTCCCGCTAGCTTGGAGCGAGATTTAGTGAGGACATGTTAGTATATATGGGTTTTTATTATTATTATTTTATAAAGTAACAAATATCTATGTGACCTGCAGGTCAGCCACACATCACAAGCACTTAGTGTCAGAGTCCTCACTGTATATGCATTCGCAGCCTGCTGGGGATGGGTGTCTGTATGTGTGTGTGTGTATATATCAAGGCTATATTGTAGGTCACTGGTAAATGTTAATTGTGTTATAGATGTATATGTGTGTGTGTGTCTGTATGAAGATACTCAAGTATTTTATTTTCAGAATTTCAAAAAGAATTCCCTATTAGTTGATAGTGCAGACATTCGAATGAGCAAACATTTAATTTATCAAAAATCACAAGAAAATCACAGTCATCAATTAAATACATCATGGCTCCTGTAATGTATTTGTGCATTGTGCTCAATTTCTTCCCCACAGTTCCAGAGTTTTCTCTCTGCGTGATTCTGACTGCTGGGGCTATAGACATTTGTCTGGTCTCTTTGTGGACCACAAATATTGTCCTTTAATTTGATGCACACTTTGGCTTTATAGCCTTAAGAAAACTTTAAACTTAAACTTATAAAACTTAAGGCCTTTTATTCCCTAAATGGTCCTAGGTGTGATATCTGCCTTTCGCAGCCTGCTGGGGAATGGGTAACTGTCTGTGTGCATAACAGAGGTGTGAAACTGCCAGCAATCAAACAAAAGCCCTGGCAGCAAGAGGAGAATATCCTAATATTTTGTTGCATTGCTCTAAAACCACTGGGTTTATAATCAGTATTTTAAACTTTTTTTTTCCTCAGCACCTGGCCGTAGCTTATAATTGAAAGAAAGAAGCATATGGTGACTCTAATTTGACACAATATATTGGAGGTGTAATTATATGAGTTATACAACCTCTTGATTAATATGGAAGATCATAATTTAACATCTTGACCAAAAGGCCTCGACAGAGTCCTGCATGGTTATTTTTTGTCTCTGGCCCTGGCCGCCTGGTCCACCAACATGGATGGAGACTTAAAATTGCTAGTAACCTTCTTGTCTCTGGTTCTTACTTCACCGTAGAAGTCTAGTGCTTCTTGTGCTTTTAAAAATTTACCTCTGTGTAGTAAGTAAGCACGTATCATTACACCAGTGTGTCCTTTTCCAGCTTTGTAGTGAATTGCTGCTACATGATTGTCATCTTCACTCAGCCACTGGTCAAGATCTTCACAGAAAGGTTTAATAAGCTCTAGCTGTGGAGGATTGTAGTCTTCTGTGCAACTGCAAAACATAATTCCATCAAATTATTTGTTTATAAAAAAAAATGGTAAATGCCAAATTGTTAAATAGATCCCTTTAAGTTACTCACTGTGTATGCATTCACAATCTGCTGGGGATGGGTGTCTGTATGTGTGCCTCACAGAGGTGTTAAGCAGCCATCAAGAAAACAAAAGCCCTAGCCACAGCTAGACCAATGTAATGTCTCTGCCTTCCAAGTTTGCTGGGGGATAGGTAGTTTATGCCTTGTGAGCTATTGTAGTCTGCAGTGCCACACGGTGGTAATTTCAAAGAATGCATGTATATCCAGAAGTCAAAGACTTAGGCTGAGAGGGCCATTTACATTTATTTTAGCAATGTACCGATTTGCAATGTCACAGACAGTGACCCGACGGTTAATATGACTTAACCGTCGGTTAATTTAACCGACGGTTATTTATATATATATATATATATATAAATAACAGGGACAACGTTGCATAATGTACCTGACGTTCCACATGATCCCACCACTAATGATTATCTGACTGACAACTTCTCCATCCCTATCCCTCCAATACTGGAACAGCTAGTTTGGTAAAAATCAAAGTGTGATGTGGGTTTAATTTTTTTATGCAGATATGTTAGGGCCCATTAATTATAAATTAAGTAATTTTGGCAGGTAATTCATAAAGGAATAAATTGCCTGTGTGTTCTCTTCTCAGGGGTCAGGATGGGCCTGAAGATATTTCATTTCATGTTTATCTCTAGAGTGAAATTTTGTGAATATATATATATATATATATATATATATATATATATATATATATATATATATATATAAATAACAGGGACAACATTGCATAATGTACCTGACGTTCCACATGATCCCACCACTAATGATTATCTGACTGACAACTTCTACATCCCTATCCCTCCAATACTGGAACAGCTAGTTTGGTAAAAATCAAAGTGTGATGTGGGTTTAATTTTTTTATGCAGATATGTTAGGGCCCATTAATTATAAATTAAGTAATTTTGGCAGGTAATTCATAAAGGAATAAATTGCCTGTGTGTTCTCTTCTCAGGGGTCAGGATGGGCCTGAAGATATTTCATTTCATGTTTATCTCTAGAGTGAAATTTTGTGAATATATATATATATATATATATATATATATATATATATAAATAACAGGGACAACGTTGCATAATGTACCTGACGTTCCACATGATCCCACCACTAATGATTATCTGACTGACAACTTCTCCATCCCTATCCCTCCAATACTGGATCAGCTAGTTTGGTAAAAATCAAAGTGTGATGTGGGTTTAATTTTTTTATGCAGATATGTTAGGGCCCATTAATTATAAATTAAGTAATTTTGGCAGGTAATTCATAAAGGAATAAATTGCCTGTGTGTTCTCTTCTCAGGGGTCATGATGGGCCTGAAGATATTTCATTTCATGTTTATCTCTAGAGTGAAATTTTGTGAATATTTGCTCCCCCTACTGGTCAGACGAGGTAATGCACCCTTATTACTGATATGCTCCATACTAAAAAAAGCTGGACTCAACATTTCTGATATAGTAACTGAGAAAATAAGCTATCAGAGAGAAATTTTAATGACACGACTGTCTCTGAGCCACATTTTGAGAGCCTAAAGGAAAAGCAGGAAGAGAGATGGAGGCGGACTGCACAAACATTCCAGATTTGCAATTCCTCCCGTGCATCTCACCAGCTGAATAAAGACTAGACAACTAGTCTGCACATTCAGACATAGTGGAAGGGACAGTTGGTGTGCTGAAAATTCTCCTTGAAGGAAACTGGAAAGGCTGGTGTGTCACAGAAAGCCTAAGTCAAAAGCATCGTCTGAGATGCTGGTGATTTGCATGCAGCTCACAAATGAAAAATCCTCGCGAGCATCAAAATAGATGCATATTTGAAAAATGTCAAAAAAATCTGGAGAAATGGCATAGAAGCGAGGCTTAATCGTTTGGCAGTCCGCCCCAGCCCATCGCCGGTGGCGACGAGCAGGCAGCTAGGGCTGCAGGCATGTGTGCATCTTAACTGATCAAAGCATCATCAGAGGAGCTCATGGCACCATCTGTGGTGATGCGGAGTCAAACTCAACAGCCTGTAACGAACACGCCCTCCCCAAAATTTTTTTTCGCAATTATGCATATTTCGACGCGCTGATCGAAATGCACTATAAAATTTTGTATGGAATTCCTTTTTCGAGTCAAACCTAATTTATGCATCTCAACCGATGCATAACCATGGTGTATATTCCAGCAAATTGCGAACCAGGCTCCGATTTCGCTGCATGGATGTTAGCCTGAGTGTTATCTGAGCATGCCTACCAAATTTCAGATGGATCGGACGCCGCGGCACAATCTGACACAGCCCGGCACAATGGTCACCCATTGTGGCACAACGGGGAGGGTAACCATAAACGGCATGAAGGAGCACATTTCTTGCAGCATTCTTGGTGTCAGCGCGTGCGGCATGAACCGCTGAATCACGTGATACCATTCTTTCGCAAATCGGACCTTCCTCTGTTTTTTTATTAATTTTTATGTGTTTTTGTACAGTTCGCGACCTTGGGGAGGAGCAAATGAGAGCAAATGTGATGCATATGTTAAAAATGCAATAAAAATGCAATAAAATGCTTAAACTGAATGTTCCTTGTTACTAGCATATGCTCTGGTGTCCCCAAAGGCCTCACAATAACTCAGATGGTTTAAAATATTCTTTTTTATATTTTTTATATTTTTTTAAAAATGTCAGTTTTGGCACTTCTGTGGCTTTTATGCTTGATTAATCAAGAAATTTACAAATATTGACTCAAAAAGCACAAGAAATGAGTAGAGGAGGTCCTCCTGAACATTTAGAACACTGGTGACACTATTTTTTACCGATGTTGCAGAGGTGAGAATATACATAATGTGAGCATTCTGGACGAATCTTGAATTGTGGTCCTAATATTATGACGTTTTTCACAAAAAGTACTGCTGCAAAAAGCATGTGCTTGGTCTCATTTGAAAGCAGAAGTAAAGAGTTTTTAATATATATATATATAAAATCCATATGTACTCTGTTGATAGGTGATTGGGAAAAGCCCGATAATGATGCAGATTTCACATTTCTTGAAATGTGGTCCTGATATTTTGATGATTTTCTCAAGAACTGTTGAAGCATAAAGCATTTGCTTGGTCTCATTTGAAAGTAGAAATGTGGGGTTTTAATTAATAGCATAAAAATTTCTACATTCATACATTTACAATTCACATGGTGGTGGGATTTCAAAGGTAGAGGGTAGTATTGACTGAACTGGAAAATTGGTTGTGACGCCCGCTCCGTCCGCTCCTCGTGTGTGCCACGCCCCCTAATTACCCACGTGTGATTCCCTGATTGTGCCCAGTCGTGTCTTGTTTCCTGCTGCCTTGTTTCCTGTATTTAAGTTCCTGTTGTGTACTAATCCAGTGTCTGTCATTGATGTTAGTCGCGTCAGATGTTCCCTGCCTCCGTTCCCCCGAATCCTTTATTAAATCCCCGTTTTTCCCGTAAGTCGTCTGTCTGCCTGCTTCCTGTCTGCTCGCCTGCCTGTTCGCCTTACCTGCTTCCAGCCTCGCGCGACATTGGTCCTGATATTTTCAAATTTTTCTCAAAAACTACTGGTGCAAAAAGCATGTTCTTGGGGTCATTTTACAGGGTAAATTCCCTGCTTTAATTTCCAGTATAAAAATTATGTCTAGCCTGTTCATGGGTCTAATGGAAAGGACTGAAATTAGTACATATTTTCTGAATCAGCAGTATCCCATGAGCAGCATCTCTGCTCGTCATGTTTTCATGTTTTTCTAAAACATTACTGGGGCAAAAAGCAAGTTCTTGGTATCATTTAAAAGCAGGTTTGTGGGGCATTAATTACTTGTATGACTTGCCAGTGTGAGCTATTCTCTAGCTTCAAGACAGGCCTGAAAGTAGTCCCTATTTTATGGATTGCACTATTACTGAAAACTAGCCCAAACATTTTAGGGTTTTTCATCAAAACCTCTGAGAGAGAGGAACAATACCGGTTCCATCAAATTGACAGGTCAGGTCAAAAGGTCACTTGTGGGCGGGGCTTGTGTAGGCGGGGTTGTGGTGGTACGATGTGACGTCACGGGAGTTGGATTTATTTATTATCCATCCATCCATCCATTTTCCAAACCGCTTATCCTATTGGGTCGCGGGGGGTCCGGAGCCTATCCCGGAAGCAATGGGCACGAGGCTGGGAACAACCCAGGACGGGGGTCCCGCCCACCCTGCCCCCTGGCTCGCCCTCCGTCGCCTGCGCTGGGGCTCGGGGGGCGCCTGCGGTTCCTGGCCCTCCGGGTCGGCTGTCGCCTGCGGGTCCCCCTCCGATGCCTCGTCGCCCTGCCTCGCTCCCCCCTCCAGTGCCTGGTTGGTCGCCTGGGGGCTCCCCGACGGCGGCTCCTCGGTCGCCTGCGGGGCCCCTACCTTCGGCCCGTCGGAGGACGTCGCCGCCTGCGGCGGCTCCCCCCCTCACCTTGCCTTCGCCCTGGCCCCTTCCAGCTCCCTCGTCCCCTTCCCTGGTGCTCCCTCCTGCTCCCTCCCTGGCCCCTCCGCGGGTCCCTCGCCCTGTCTCCTCGGCCCCTCCGAGGTCCCCTCTGGCTCCGGCCTCCCGGCCGCCTGCGGCCCCTCCGGCTGCCACCCGTCGCCCGCTGGGTTTCCCTCGGGCTCCCCTCTGTTCCCCCTCCTTGTCTCCCTTCGCTCCTCCCTTTGTCCCTTCGGTCCTCTCTCCTCCTTCCGCCTTTGTCCCGCCTCTCTCTGCTCCCTCTGGCTCTGTTCCTCCAGTCTTTGCTGCCCGTCCTCCTCTGTGCCCGCCTGTTCCTTCTGTGTCCCCTCTCTTTCTCTGTCGGTCCGTGTTCCCCGTCCTCTGTCAGGTTTTGTCCCTGGTCCTGTCTTTGTGCCTGTTCTGTCTCTCTGTTTAATTCCCGGTCTCCTGTTCATGGTTTTGGGTTTTGTTTTTCAGGTCTTGGTCCCCTCGTCCTGTTCGTCGCCTCCTCCTGGGCGCGCCCGGTGAAGCGCGCCTTTGGGGGGGGGCTCTGTCATGCCCGGCTCGTCCGCTCCTTGTGTGTGCCACACCCCCTGCCTTCCCACGTGTATTTCCCTGATTGTACCCCGCTGTATCTGATTACTTTGATTAGTCTTGTCTGGTTTTAAGTCCTGGTCTTACCTGTTAGCATTGTCCGTCATTGATGTTTGTTTGCGTGAGATCCCCGTTATCATCATTAAATCCCTGGTTTTTCCCCGAGTTCACGCGTTTGCCTGCTACTTGCTCGCCGCACCCGCACGATCGCCTGTCTGCACCTGACCGATCGTGACAGAATGACGGACCTAAAAGGCAAAACAGCTTCCGTAACTGAGGAAGATTACCTCAGTTACGTTGAACAGCTGTTGTTTTGGATAGCCCAGCCTGGCATCCGGGAGGATTCCCCGGCGTGGGATCTCATTAGCCGGAGTTGGGATCTCCTGGACCGGATCTCCCTGGAAGAGGACGCGCACCTAGCGGAGGAGGTGTGCGCGAACTTCCAGCAAGTGGCTGAGCTCCGGACCGAGCAGTACGTCGCGCCAAGCGAACCAGGGACTATCCTCCCGGCGTCCGCCTTTACGGACATAGCACCGCCTCCCGCCACCACCGTGTGCCGGAGGAAGAGGAAGAAGAGACCGGCGATCGCCCCGATGATCGCCCTGGGGGCGTGCACCCTCGTCCCCACTTCTCTTCTTGGAAGTGATCTGGAGTACTTCCCAATCACAACAGAGGTCCCCAGCGCTACTAAGCTGCCTTCCCCGGCAGCTTCCCCCGTCCGGAGAACACGCTGGGCCGCTGCGCAGCTAGAGCAGCCGTCTCCGCTGCTCGCTGCAGCCGTCGGACCTGAGGAGCTCCCTCCGCTCCTGCCGCCTGCGGCTCCCGTGCAGCCGCCGCTGCCGGCGGACCCCGCTCCCGTGCAGCCGCCGCTGCCGGCGGACCCCGCTCCCGTGCAGCCACCATTGCCGGCGGACCCCGCTTACGTACAGCCGCCAGTGCCGGCGGATCCCTATCCCGTGCGGCCGCCGCTGCCTGCGCAGCCGCCTTCGCTGCCTGCTGCAGCTCCCGGGCCGGCGCCCCCTCTGCAGCCACCTGCAGCTCCCGGGCCGGCGCCCCCTCTGCAGCCACCTGCAGCTCCCGGGCCGGCGCCCCCTCTGCAGCCACCTGCAGCTCCCGGGCCGGCGCCCCCACAGCCTGACCGCGCTCCTGTTCCTGACCGCGCTCCTGTTCCTGACCGCGCTCCTGTTCCTGTACCGGCGCTCCCTGCTGCAGCTCCAGTGGCGCCCCTTCTGCCTGTTGACCCTGTTCGGGTCCCTGTCCCTGGCCCCGCTCCTGTCCCTGGCCCCACTCCTGTGACCCCTTGTCCCTCGCTCCGGCGAACTCGACCCCGACCGAGGGTCATAATGTCTGTGTCCCGTAAGGGGAGGGGACACGGACGCAGGACGGGGGTCCCGCCCACCCTGCCCCCTGGCTCGCCCTCCGTCGCCTGCGCTGGGGCTCGGGGGGCGCCTGCGGTTCCTGGCCCTCCGGGTCGGCTGTCGCCTGCGGGTCCCCCTCCGATGCCTCGTCGCCCTGCCTCGCTCCCCCCTCCAGTGCCTGGTTGGTCGCCTGGGGGCTCCCCGACGGCGGCTCCTCGGTCGCCTGCGGGGCCCCTACCTTCGGCCCGTCGGAGGACGTCGCCGCCTGCGGCGGCTCCCCCCCTCACCTTGCCTTCGCCCTGGCCCCTTCCAGCTCCCTCGTCCCCTTCCCTGGTGCTCCCTCCTGCTCCCTCCCTGGCCCCTCCGCGGGTCCCTCGCCCTGTCTCCTCGGCCCCTCCGAGGTCCCCTCTGGCTCCGGCCTCCCGGCCGCCTGCGGCCCCTCCGGCTGCCACCCGTCGCCCGCTGGGTTTCCCTCGGGCTCCCCTCTGTTCCCCCTCCTTGTCTCCCTTCGCTCCTCCCTTTGTCCCTTCGGTCCTCTCTCCTCCTTCCGCCTTTGTCCCGCCTCTCTCTGCTCCCTCTGGCTCTGTTCCTCCAGTCTTTGCTGCCCGTCCTCCTCTGTGCCCGCCTGTTCCTTCTGTGTCCCCTCTCTTTCTCTGTCGGTCCGTGTTCCCCGTCCTCTGTCAGGTTTTGTCCCTGGTCCTGTCTTTGTGCCTGTTCTGTCTCTCTGTTTAATTCCCGGTCTCCTGTTCATGGTTTTGGGTTTTGTTTTTCAGGTCTTGGTCCCCTCGTCCTGTTCGTCGCCTCCTCCTGGGCGCGCCCGGTGAAGCGCGCCTTTGGGGGGGGGCTCTGTCATGCCCGGCTCGTCCGCTCCTTGTGTGTGCCACACCCCCTGCCTTCCCACGTGTATTTCCCTGATTGTACCCCGCTGTATCTGATTACTTTGATTAGTCTTGTCTGGTTTTAAGTCCTGGTCTTACCTGTTAGCATTGTCCGTCATTGATGTTTGTTTGCGTGAGATCCCCGTTATCATCATTAAATCCCTGGTTTTTCCCCGAGTTCACGCGTTTGCCTGCTACTTACTCGCCGCACCTGCACGATCGCCTGTCTGCACCTGACCGATCGTGACAAATAGCATGAGGCTATTTATTTTATTTAATAAAAAGACAATGTATAGACTTGTTCTATAGGAAAAGTAACCTTAAGAACATAAGAAATTTACAAACGAGAGGAAGTCATCCGCCCCATCAAGCACTTTTGGGGAAAACTTACCTAATAGCTCAGAGTTTTTAAAATCTTATCTAGCTCTGATATAAAGGAACCCAGGGATTTAGCTTGTGCTACACTAGTCGGAAGACTATTCCATAATCTAACTACACACTGTGCAAAGAAGTGCTTCCTCAAATTCGTTTTAAAATGTTCTCCCGCTCAATTCCACTTATGGCCACGAGTTCTTGTATTTAAACTAATATTGAAATAGCCATTTGGCTGAACAGCATCCAGACCTGTTAGAGAACTGGGGCTCTGAACCCAGTCTGGATTAAAATAGAATTAACCATGTCTCTCATTATAATATTGGGATCATTTATTCTCTTCAGAGGCCTCCATAGAATAATGCATTGTGGAGAGCAATATCTGCAGGGCACCAAAGACATATAGGGAGGCTCTGTGCGTCCCAAAGTTAACCTATTGACGCAGGCTGTGGTGACAGTTGCTAGGCAAAGGAGAACAACATGGTGTACCAGATAAGGCGAAATTTCCCAAAAGTGGAAATGTACGGACAGAGCAGAAGGTATACATTAAATCACGATATATATATATATATATATATATATATATATATATATATATATATATATATATATATATATATATATATATATATATATATATTTATCATTATAAATTAGAACTATAAGTGATTGTTAATTACCGTTAACTAATTTCCTGTATAATCTTTCTCCCCTTTAATGGCAAAAATAATTGTATGTCAGCAGGCCAATCAGTGGAGAATTGTAAAATTTTTTATCCAATGAAAATGCTTGAAAATGAATTCAATCCGCATTTCAAAATGGAGACATCCCCTTGTACTTTGACCTTGTTCCATCGTTCAGTTGATGAAGATATTCTGAGACAGATCATTTTTGATACCTACATGCTAAAGAAAGGGTGCAATTCAGTCCTTGAATGAAAAACTTTTGATCAAAAAAAGATTACCGGAGAACTGTAAAATTTTGTATCCAATGAAAATGCTTGAAATTAAATCTAATCTGTATTTTAAAATGGAAACTACAACTTGGACTTTGACCTTATTTCATTAGTCAGTTCACTAAAATATCCAGGAGAATTTGTTTCACATTTACATGTTAAGGGAAGTCTGGAATTTAATCCTTGAATCAAAAGCATTTGGTACAGAAAAGATTAGCATAGAATTGTAAAAATTTTTATCCAATGAAAATGTTTGAAATTGAATCTAATCTGCATTTCAAACAGATGCAGATCATTTTTGACAACTGCATGCCAAGGGAAGTGTGGAATTTGGTCATTGAATTAAAAAGCTTTGCTCCAGAAAAGATTACCAGAGAACTGTAAATTTTTCTCTCTAATAAAAATGTTTGAAATTGAATCTAATCTGCATTTTAAAATGGAAAATCCCAATTGGACTTTAACCCTATTTCATCATTCAGTTGACTAAGATATTCTGAGACAGATCAGATCATTTTTGAGATGTAGGACTTAAGGTTCATCAAGAGGCTGTTGGAAAGTAAGAAATGTGATATTAAACCATGCAAAACTGTGGTTTACTATCCTACAGGGCAGCAGAACTGTCATAAAAACACATGTTGATGACTGGATATTCCATACTTCTTCTAACCCTAACCCTAGCCACAGTTTGCTAACCCTAACCCTAATTTGGGGGCTTAAGGTTAATCAACAGGGTGTTGGAAAGAAGGAAATATGCTATTAAACCATGCAAAACTTACAAGGCAGCAGAACTGTCATAAAAACACATATTGATGTCTGGATATACCATACTTTTTCTAACCCAAACCCCAGCCTCAGTTTTCTAACCCTAATTTGAGGCTTTAAGGATAATCAACAGTGTATTGGACATAATGAAATACACTATTAAACCATCCTAAACTGTGGTTTCGTATTATAGAGGGGAGAAGAACTGCCATAAAAACACATATTCATGTCTGGATGTACCATACATCAACAGGGTGTTGGAAAGTAGAAAATATTCTATTAAACCATGCTGTGGTTCACTATCCTACAGGGCAGCAGAACTGTCATAAAAACACATGTTGATGTCTGGATATACCATACTTCTTCTAACCCTAAGCCTAGCCTCAGTTTGCTAACCCTAATTTGGGGCTTTAAGGTTAATCAACAGGGTTTTGGAAATGATAAAATACACTATTAAACCCTCCTAAACTGTGTTTTACTATCCTAAACTCAGCAGAACTATCATAAAGAGACATGTTGATATCTGGATATACCACACTTCTTCAACCCTAACCTTAGCCTCAGTTTGCTAACCCTAACCCTAATTTGGGGCTTCAAGGTTCATCAATAGGCTATTGGAAATGATGAAATATCCTAAACTGTGGTTTACTATCGTGCAGGGCAGTAGAACTCTCATAAAAGACACAAGTTTATGTCTGGATATGCCATACTTCTTCTAACTCAAACTCTAGCCTCAGTTTGTTAACCCTAATCCTAATGTGGGGCCTTATTATTAATCAGCAGGCTGTTGCAAAGAATACAATATGCTAATAAAACATGCTAAGCTGTGGTTCACTATCCTAAAGGCAGCAGAACTATCATAAAAACACACGTTGATGTCTAGATATACCATACTTTTTCTAACCCTAACCCTAGCCACAGTTTGCTAACCCTAACCCTAATTTGGGTCCTTAGGTTTAATCAGCAGGCTGTTAAAATGAAGAAAATATGCTATTACACCATGCTACACTGTGGTTTACTATCCAACAGGGCAGCAGAACTGTCATAAAAAGACATGTTGATGTCTGGATATACCATACTTTTTCTTAGTATGGTATATCCTAAACCTAACCATACTAACCCTAACCCTAAACCTAATTTGTGGCTTTAAAGTTAATCAACAGTGTATTGGAAATAATGAAATACAGAATTAAACCTGTCACGATCACAGCGGGCAGCAGTGCGATCGTGCGGGTAGGCGGGTCAGAAACAGGCAAGGCAAGTGGAAATCGGGGCAAACGACGGGTTTATTGAAGGCTAGGGATCAGGAGACACTTAACCACACCATAACCACAATGATGGACAGGGGAAACAGGTCAGACCAAGACTTAAATACACCAAGACTAATCAAAGGAATCGGACAAAGCTGGAGACGATCAGGGAAGCACACGTGGGTAATCAGGGGGCGTGGCACACACGAGGAGTGGATGAGCCGGGCATGACAGAACCATCCTAAACTGTGGTTTGGTATTATACAGGGGAGCAGAACTGTCATAAAAACACATGTTCATATCTGGATATACCATACTGTACTACTTCTAAACCTAACCCTAGCCACAATTTGCTAACCTTAACCCTAATTTGGGGCATTAGGCTTAATCAGCTGGCTGTTAAAATGAAGAAAATATACTATTAAACGATGCTAAGCTGTGGTTTCCTATCCTACAGGGGAGCAGAACTGTCATAAAAATACATCTTTATGTTTGGATATACCATACTTATTCTAACCCTAACCTCAGCCTCAGTTTGCTAGCCCTAACCCTAATTTGAGGATTTAAGGTTAATCAACAGTGTATTGGAAATGATGAAATACGCTATTAAAACATCCTAAACTGTGGTTTCGTATTATAGAGGGGAGTAGAACTGTCATAAAAATACATGTTCATATCTGGATATGCCATATTTTTTCTAACCCTAAGCCTAGTCCCAGTTTGCTAACCCTAACTCTAATTTGGGGACTCAACGTTAATCAACAGGCTGTTGGAAAGTAGGAAATATGCTATTAAACCATGCAAAATTGTGATTTACCATCCAACAGGGCAGCAGAACTGTCATAAAAACACACGTTGATGTCTTGATATACCATAATTCTTCCAACCCTAACCCTAGCCACAGTTTGCTAACCCTAACCCTAATTTTGGGCATTAGGCTTAATCAGCAGGCTGTTAAAATTAAGAAAATATACTATTAAACTATGCAAAGCTATGGATTCCTATCATACAGGGGAGCATAACTGTCATAAAAACACATCTTCATGTTTGGATATACCATACTTTTTCTAACCCTAACCCCAGCCTCAGTTTGCTAACCCTAACCCTAATTTGAGGATTTAAGGTTAATCAACAGTGTATTGGAAATGATGAAATACACTGTTAAAACATCCTAAACTGTGGTTTCATATTATAGAGGGGAGCAGAACTGTCATAAAAATACATGTTCATATCTGGATATGCAATACTTCTTCTAACCCTAAGACTAGCCTCAGTTTGCTAACCCTAACCCGAATTTGGGGACTCAACGTTAATCAACAGGCTGTTAAAATGAAGAAAACATGCTATTACACCATGCTGAACTGTGGATTACTATCCAACAAGGCAGCAAAACTGTCATAAAAATACATGTTTATCTCTTGATATGTCATACATCTCCTCTCCTGGAGCTGACACCTTATCGTGGTGGAGAGGTTTGTGTGTTCCCGTGATCTCAGGAGCAATGTTGTCTGGGGCTTTATGCCCCTGGTAGGGTCACCCAAGGCAAACAGGTCCTGGGTGAGGAACCAGACGAAGTGCGGCTCAAATAACCCCTAGGAAGCAGCAAAGCATGGACACACGATTTCCCTTGCCCGGACACGGGTAACCGGGGCCCCCCCCTGGAGCCAGGCCTGGGGGTGGGGCTCGATGGCGAGCGCCTGGTGGCCAGGCCCACACCCATGGGGCCTGGTCGGGCACAGCCCGAACAAGGCAAGTGGGTCCCCCTTCCAATGGGCTCACCACCCATGGGAGGGGCCATAGGGGTCGGGTGCAATGGGATCTGGGCGGCAGCCAAAGGCGGGGACCTTGGCGGTTCGATCCTCGGCTACAGAAGCTATCTCTAGGAACATGGAATATCACCTCTCTTCAATTCCTACCTCCGGCAGAACTTCTCCCATATCCCGGGGGAGGCGGGGGACATTGAGTCCAAATGGGCCATGTTCCATGCGTCCATTGTGGAGGCGGCTGACCGGAGCTGCGGCCGTAAGGTGGTCGGTGCCTGTCGTGGCGGCAATCCCCGAACCCGCTGATGGACAGCGGTGGTAAGGGATGCCGTCAAGCTGAAGAAGGAGTCCTATCGGGCCTTTTTGGCCTGTGGGAGTACAGAGGCAGCTGACAGCTACCGGCAGGCCAAGCGGGATGCGGCTTTGGCGGTTGCTGAGGCAAAAACTCGGGCGTGGGAGGAGTTTGGCGAGGCCATGGAGAACAACTTCCGGACGGCTTCGAGGAGATTCTGGTCCACCATCCAGCGGCTCTGGGTGGGAAAGCGGTGCAGCATCAACACTATTTATGGTGGGGATGGTGCGCTGCTGACCTCAACTCGGGACGTCTTGGGTCGGTGGAGGGAATACTTCGAAGACCTCCTCAATCCCACCGACACGCCTTCCGATATGGAAGCAGAGTGTGGGGACTTGGGGGTGGACTCGCCTATTTCTGGGGCGGAGGTCACTGGGGTGGTCAAACAGCTCCTCGGTGGCCGGGCCCCGGGGGTGGATGAGATTCGCCCGGAGTTCCTTAAGGCTCTGGATGCTGTGGGGCTGTCCTGGCTGACACGCATCTGTGGCATCGCGTGGACATCGGGGGCAGTGCCTCAGGACTGGCAGACCGGGGTGGTGGTCCCCCTCTTTAAGAAAGGGGACCGGAGGGTGTGCTCCAACTATAGGGGGATCACACTCCTCAGCCTCCCTGGTAAAGTCTATTCGGGGGTCCTGGAGAGGAGGGTCTGCCGGATTGTCGAGCCTCGGATTCAGGAGGAGCAGTGTGGTGTTCGCCCTGGCCGTGGAACAGTGGACCAGCTCTATACTCTCAGCAGGGTTTTGGAGGGTTCATGGGAGTTTGCCCAACCAGTCTACATGTGTTTTGTGGACTTGGAGAGGGCATTCGACTGTGTCCCTCAGGGAGTCCTGTGGGGAGTGCTCCGGGAGTATGGGGTTCCGGGCCCCCTTTTAAGGGCGGTTCGGTCCCTGTATGACCGGTGCCAGAGCCTGGTCCGCATGGGCGGCAATAAGTCGGACTTGTTTCCGGTGAGGGTTGGACTCCGTCAGGGCTGCCCTTTGTCACCGATTCTGTTCATAGCTTTAATGGACAGAATTTCTAGGCGCAGCCAGGGCATTGAGGGTGTCCGGTTCGGTGACCTCAGGATTAGGTCTCTGCTTTTTGCGGATGATGTGGTTCTGTTGGCCTCATCGGACCATGACCTTCAGCTCTAACTGGGGCAGTTCGCAGCCGAGTGTGAAGCGGTTGGTATGAGAATCAGCACCTCTAAATCCGAGACCATGGTTCTCAGCCGGAAAAGGGTAGAATGCTCTCTCCGGGTTGGAGATGGGGTCCTCCCCCAAGTGGAGGAGTTTAAGTATCTCGGGATTTTGTTCACGAGTGGGGGAACGATGGAGCGGGAGGTCGACAGGCGGATCGGTGCGGCGTCAGCAGTCATGCGGGCGCTGCATCGGTCTGTCATGGTGAAGAGAGAGCTGAGCCAAAAGGCGAAGCTCTCAATTTACCAGTCGATCTACGTTCCTACCCTCACCTATGATCATGAGCTATGGGTAGTGACCGAAAGAACGAGATCGTGGGTGCAAGCGGCCGAAATGAGTTTCCTCCGCAGGGTGGCTGGGTTCTTCCTTAGAGAAAGGGTGAGGAGTTCAGTCATTCGGGAGGGACTCAGAGTAGAGCCGCTGCTCCTCCGCATCGAGAGGAGCCAGATGAGGTTCATTCAGTAAATTCAGTTACTCTGCCCCCCAGCTTTGGAATTCTCTCCCTCCTCATCTCCGTAATTTAGATTCTCTTCCGCTTTTTAAATCCAGACTCAAAACCTACCTGTTTAGATTGTCTTATCTTTCATAATCACACATGTTTCTTTTAATCATTAGGTTTTTTCTTGTTTTATTGAATCTATGTATTTTTTGCATTGTACAGCGACCTTGAGTGTTTTGAAAGGCGCTTAAATAATAAATAAAATGTATTATTATTATTATTATTATTATTATTATTATTATTTAGGGTTCATCAATAGACTATTGAAAATAATGAAATATGCTACTAAAACATCCTAAACTGTGGTTTACTATTCTTCTGGGCAGCAGAACTGTCATAAAAATACATGCTTATCTCTGGATATGCTATACTTCTTCTAACTCTAACCCTAGCCTCAGTTTGCAAACTTAAGCCTAATTTGGGGCTTTAAGGTTAATGAACAGGGTATTGTAAATGATGAAATACACTATTAAACCATCCTAAACTGTAGTTTCCTATTATACAGTTGAGCATAACTATTATAAAAACACATGTTCACCTCTGGATATGACATACATTTTCTAACCCTAACGTTAGCCTCAGTTTCATAACCCTAACCCTAATTTGGGGCCTTAAGGTTAATAAACAGGGTGTTGGAAAGTAGAAAATATGCTATTAAACCATTCAAAACTGTGGTTCATTATCCTACAGGGCAGCAGAACTGTCATAAAAAGACATGTTGATTTCTGTCCTTTCAGGCCTGTCATCACCCCATAGAATTGGACACACTAGAAAATCATACCTCTAATTAAAGGTCAGGGTCTGCCCTTTAAATGGAATCCAAAAATATATTTATTTAAGCAGAGGAGAGAGAGGAACAATACCGGTTCCATCAAATTGACAGGTCAGGTCAAAAGGTCACTTGTGGGCGGGGCTTGTGTAGGCGGGGTTGTGGTGGTACGATGTGACGTCACGGGAGTTGGATTTATTTATTATTTATTTCATTATTTATTTATTAATTATTTATTATTTATTTTAAATTATTATTTTAAATTATTATTTATTATTATTATAAATTATTTTAAATGATTTATTTAATTATAATTTTATTTTTAAATTATATTGAGGAGAGTGCTATATTGAGGAGAGTGCTTATGAGTGTGTGTGTTATTTTAATAAGTTATTATTTTGTCGGGCACAGCCGGGGCCGAGCGGGGGTGGGTTACCTGATGGAGCGTGAGCGTACGGCGTGTCTGGTGTTACGGTACCCGCGGTAAGGTCCCGGGCTTTGGAGAATCAGCAAAGGCCTTAGAACCCTGTGTCTGGTGCGGTACTGCGCTAAGGTCCCCGCGGGCTCGGATAATCCTCGGAGAGAGCGATGCCGGGGAGCTGAGAGCCGTGCCGCGGCGCGAGTCTGATGCCGGAGAGCTGAGAGCCGTGCCGCTGCGCGAGTCTGTGACAAACTCTGAGAGACTGAGACTCTGGGAGAAAATGATAAAGTTGGAGCAAAGAATGAGAGGAGGAGGAGGTGGAGGGTCTGTCGTCCAATAAAAACGCTTGGCGCTAGTTTTGACAATGTATGTGTGTTTCTTCCTCACGCAGGCGTTTGTATTACATCAGCGTATGGGGCCACACTTTTGAAGGCCGTCTCTAACGACTTGGGCCATACATCAAGTTGGACACCTTGTCTCCCAGTAAATCCTGTTTTTCATACATGACAGTACAGATATGGGTTAACAGAGAAACGATATGACTGCACCTGGTTGATATTGCGGCGAGCGGGGGGGCCTATTCCTCCTAGGGCAGAGGCACAAGTATCTTCGAGGTCTTTCCCTTCCTGCCAGCCAAAGAGGTTCATCCAGGCCTTACCCGGTGAGTATATTATTTCTTTTATTCGCGTGATAAAAATGCTAATTAATTAAATTAAATTAAATTAAAAATAACATTCTAATAATAGGTATTCTCTGTTTTTTCTATGTACAAGAGAGAGACTGCGCTGACCGGTCAAGAGAAAATCTACAAGAGACCTGAATCAGCAGTGTTATAAAGCACATAGCCAACGCTAATTAATAAAGAATTTAAGCATAATAGCCCAGACGTACCATGGCCTATAGCTGGTAGAAATGGAGCTATCCTACGGCCTACAAGATAAAAGCATATGGCACCAAATTGGAATCAGTAGTCTTTAAAAGAATAAATGGACTAGCAACTGTCTCTGGGGGAGCAGCCCCGGTTAGGTACTATTAAGCAGCATTTAGTGACATGCATCAAAACACATTTTTTAAAACTTTGACAGAATAAAGTCTTAGTTATTTTAATAAATACGTTTTTCAGTAAATGTTTATTCACGCGCATGCGGACAAACACACACCCCGGAGGTCAAACTAAAAAAAAGTTGATACAAACTACAGTTGTATCGGACACGCACACAAAAACACAAAAGAGTTTGCTCAATCAAAAAAAACACCAAACATATATAGTTCACGTTTTTTATTAAAATGTATAAGGATTGTTTTGATTTAAATTAATATGAGTGGAATATAAGTCATTTAGGCAACAGGATTTGAGGAAGAACCTAAATAGCAGCTAGAAATGACCGACCAGGCAGGCAGAAGTCTGCTTTTCTTATCTCACAAGTCATGGAAGGGTGGGAGGGGGGCCACATAAGTGTGGGGTAGGAACTGTGGAATCAGGCAGGGGTGTAAGAATTTAGGATATAGTCTTGTTATTTTAAAGAAGGTGTACATGATTATTTAATTATATTTAAAGAAGGTGTACATGATTATTTAATTATATTTAATAGGAACCAGTAAGCTGCATTTAGCACCATGCTGCAAATACACATTAAAAACTTTAAAGAATAAGGTCTTAGTTATTTTAATAAAGACATCCTACAAGGTGCCCACGGCCCCAGCTTATATAATCTACAAGCTTGATCTGAGATGCTTGCTGGAGTACAATGCTAAGTTGACAACGGTAACGGAGCTGCAGACTGTTTGATAGTTAATGAAACATAGTTCAAATTCAACAGTGTCAGCAGTCATCCACTATGCAGGGAGACTACAGATTCACTATAACAACCCCATTTATCTGCTAGAATTATTTAAAAATTGTTTTTGACAGAATAAAGCCTTAGTTATTTTAATAAATATGTTTTTTCAGTAAATGTATATTCATGCTCATGTGCACAAACACACACACACACACACACACACACACGCACACCGGTGGTCAGGGGCTATAGAGTTTAACTTTAGGTCTGTGAAAGTATAGGACCGCCATGTGTATACAGACCCCAAAACATACTAACTTAGTCGTTCATGAGTCTTATTGTGAAAAACCACACAAAATAGACTTGTAAATTTTAAAGAAAACACATTAACAGCTTTTGTTAATGTTTAAATGTATAAAAACTTTAGATGTGTTTGTTAAACAGTCAAACAAAAATGTGTTATTTTAAAGTAGTATAAAATATAACCTTAACTTTGGACGCAAGATGAACAACCTACACAGACACAAACACAGACAGACACACACACACACACACACACACACACACACACACACAGCAAAACCCCAAGCATGCGCACAACCAAAGGTTGGGAAGTGTGCTTTCCTTATCTCACAAGTCATGGAAGGGTGGGAGGGGGGCCATATAAGTGAGGGGTAGGAACTGTGGAATCAGGCAAGGGTGTAAGAATTTAGGATATAGTCTTGTTATTTTAAAGAAGGTGTACATGATTATTTAATTACATTTAATAGCAACCAGTAAGCTGCATTTACACATTAAATGCAAATACACTTTAAAACTTTAAAGAATGGTAATATAACTTGACCATAGTTTTTAGTTACACAAATATTTTAAGACGTAACATGAAAGTTTTTCAAAGTAAGATGTACGAATGTTTTAAAATTTGACATGAAAGTTTTTCAAAGTAAGATGTACAAATGTTTTAAGACGTAACATGAAAGTTTTTCAGATAAACAGATGTTTTAAAATGTAACATGAAAGTTTTTCAAAGTAAGATGTACAAATGTTTTAAAATTTGACATGAAAGTTTTTCAAAGTAAGATGTACAAATGTTTTAAGACGTAACATGAACGTTTTTCAGATAAACAGATGTTTTAAAATGTAACATGAAAGTTTTTCAAAGTAAGATGAACAAATGTTTTAAAATGTGACATGAAAGTTTTTCAAAGTAAGATGTACAAATGTTTTAAAATTTGACATGAAAGTTTTTCAAAGTAAGATGTACAAATGTTTTAAGACGTAACATGAACGTTTTTCAGATAAACAGATGTTTTAAAATGTAACATGAAAGTTTTTCAAAGTAAGATGAACAAATGTTTTAAAATGTGACATGAAAGTTTTTCAAAGTAAGATGTACACCTTCTTTAAAATAACAAGACTATATCCTAAATTCTTACACCCTTGCCTGATTCCACAGTTCCTACCCCTCACTTATATGGCCCCCCTCCCACCCTTCCATGACTTGTGAGATAAGGAAAGCACACTTCCCAACCTTTGGTTGTGCGCATGCTTGGGGTTTTGCTGTGTGTGTGTGTGTGTGTGTGTGTGTGTGTGTGTGTCTGTCTGTGTTTGTGTCTGTGTAGGTTGTTCATCTTGCGTCCAAAGTTAAGGTTATATTTTATACTACTTTAAAATAACACATTTTTGTTTGACTGTTTAACAAACACATCTAAAGTTTTTATACATTTAAACATTAACAAAAGCTGTTAATGTGTTTTCTTTAAAATTTACAAGTCTATTTTGTGTGGTTTTTCACAATAAGACTCATGAACGACTAAGTTAGTATGTTTTGGGGTCTGTATACACATGGCGGTCCTATACTTTCACAGACCTAAAGTTAAACTCTATAGCCCCTGACCACCGGTGTGCGTGTGTGTGTGTGTGTGTGTGTGTGTTTGTGCACATGAGCATGAATATACATTTACTGAAAAAACATATTTATTAAAATAACTAAGGCTTTATTCTGTCAAAAACAATTTTTAAATAATTCTAGCAGATAAATGGGGTTGTTATAGTGAATCTGTAGTCTCCCTGCATAGTGGATGACTGCTGACACTGTTGAATTTGAACTATGTTTCATTAACTATCAAACAGTCTGCAGCTCCGTTACCGTTGTCAACTTAGCATTGTACTCCAGCAAGCATCTCAGATCAAGCTTGTAGATTATATAAGCTGGGGCCGTGGGCACCTTGTAGGATGTCTTTATTAAAATAACTAAGACCTTATTCTTTAAAGTTTTTAATGTGTATTTGCAGCATGGTGCTAAATGCAGCTTACTGGTTCCTATTAAATATAATTAAATAATCATGTACACCTTCTTTAAATATAATTAAATAATCATGTACACCTTCTTTAAAATAACAAGACTATATCCTAAATTCTTACACCCCTGCCTGATTCCACAGTTCCTACCCCACACTTATGTGGCCCCCCTCCCACCCTTCCATGACTTGTGAGATAAGAAAAGCAGACTTCTGCCTGCCTGGTCGGTCATTTCTAGCTGCTATTTAGGTTCTTCCTCAAATCCTGTTGCCTAAATGACTTATATTCCACTCATATTAATTTAAATCAAAACAATCCTTATACATTTTAATAAAAAACGTGAACTATATATGTTTGGTGTTTTTTTTGATTGAGCAAACTCTTTTGTGTTTTTGTGTGCGTGTCCGATACAACTGTAGTTTGTATCAACTTTTTTTTAGTTTGACCTCCGGGGTGTGTGTTTGTCCGCATGCGCGTGAATAAACATTTACTGAAAAACGTATTTATTAAAATAACTAAGACTTTATTCTGTCAAAGTTTTAAAAAATGTGTTTTGATGCATGTCACTAAATGCTGCTTAATAGTACCTAACCGGGGCTGCTCCCCCAGAGACAGTTGCTAGTCCATTTATTCTTTTAAAGACTACTGATTCCAATTTGGTGCCATATGCTTTTATCTTGTAGGCCGTAGGATAGCTCCATTTCTACCAGCTATAGGCCATGGTACGTCTGGGCTATTATGCTTAAATTCTTTATTAATTAGCGTTGGCTATGTGCTTTATAACACTGCTGATTCAGGTCTCTTGTAGATTTTCTCTTGACCGGTCAGCGCAGTCTCTCTCTTGTACATAGAAAAAACAGAGAATACCTATTATTAGAATGTTATTTTTAATTTAATTTAATTTAATTAATTAGCATTTTTATCACGCGAATAAAAGAAATAATATACTCACCGGGTAAGGCCTGGATGAACCTCTTTGGCTG
The DNA here is from genome assembly GCF_023856365.1 of Brienomyrus brachyistius. NCBI lineage: Eukaryota > Metazoa > Chordata > Actinopteri > Osteoglossiformes > Mormyridae > Brienomyrus > Brienomyrus brachyistius. The sequence goes on along the minus strand of NW_026042958.1, from coordinate 6,215 downwards.
GCAGGAAGGGAAAGACCTCGAAGATACTTGTGCCTCTGCCCTAGGAGGAATAGGCCCCCCCGCTCGCCGCAATATCAACCAGGTGCAGTCATATCGTTTCTCTGTTAACCCATATCTGTACTGTCATGTATGAAAAACAGGATTTACTGGGAGACAAGGTGTCCAACTTGATGTATGGCCCAAGTCGTTAGAGACGGCCTTCAAAAGTGTGGCCCCATACGCTGATGTAATACAAACGCCTGCGTGAGGAAGAAACACACATACATTGTCAAAACTAGCGCCAAGCGTTTTTATTGGACGACAGACCCTCCACCTCCTCCTCCTCTCATTCTTTGCTCCAACTTTATCATTTTCTCCCAGAGTCTCAGTCTCTCAGAGTTTGTCACAGACTCGCGCAGCGGCACGGCTCTCAGCTCTCCGGCATCAGACTCGCGCCGCGGCACGGCTCTCAGCTCCCCGGCATCGCTCTCTCCGAGGATTATCCGAGCCCGCGGGGACCTTAGCGCAGTACCGCACCAGACACAGGGTTCTAAGGCCTTTGCTGATTCTCCAAAGCCCGGGACCTTACCGCGGTACCGTAACACCAGACACGCCGTACGCTCACGCTCCATCAGGTAACCCACCCCCGCTCGGCCCCGGCTGTGCCCGACAAAATAATAACTTATTAAAATAACACACACACTCATAAGCACTCTCCTCAATATAGCACTCTCCTCAATATAATTTAAAAATAAAATTATAATTAAATAAATCATTTAAAATAATTTATAATAATAATAAATAATAATTTAAAATAATAATTTAAAATAAATAATAAATAATTAATAAATAAATAATGAAATAAATAATAAATAAATCCAACTCCCGTGACGTCACATCGTACCACCACAACCCCGCCTACACAAGCCCCGCCCACAAGTGACCTTTTGACCTGACCTGTCAATTTGATGGAACCGGTATTGTTCCTCTCTCTCCTCTGCTTAAATAAATATATTTTTGGATTCCATTTAAAGGGCAGACCCTGACCTTTAATTAGAGGTATGATTTTCTAGTGTGTCCAATTCTATGGGGTGATGACAGGCCTGAAAGGACAGAAATCAACATGTCTTTTTATGACAGTTCTGCTGCCCTGTAGGATAATGAACCACAGTTTTGAATGGTTTAATAGCATATTTTCTACTTTCCAACACCCTGTTTATTAACCTTAAGGCCCCAAATTAGGGTTAGGGTTATGAAACTGAGGCTAACGTTAGGGTTAGAAAATGTATGTCATATCCAGAGGTGAACATGTGTTTTTATAATAGTTATGCTCAACTGTATAATAGGAAACTACAGTTTAGGATGGTTTAATAGTGTATTTCATCATTTACAATACCCTGTTCATTAACCTTAAAGCCCCAAATTAGGCTTAAGTTTGCAAACTGAGGCTAGGGTTAGAGTTAGAAGAAGTATAGCATATCCAGAGATAAGCATGTATTTTTATGACAGTTCTGCTGCCCAGAAGAATAGTAAACCACAGTTTAGGATGTTTTAGTAGCATATTTCATTATTTTCAATAGTCTATTGATGAACCCTAAATAATAATAATAATAATAATAATAATAATAATAATACATTTTATTTATTATTTAAGCGCCTTTCAAAACACTCAAGGTCGCTGTACAATGCAAAAAATACATAGATTCAATAAAACAAGAAAAAACCTAATGATTAAAAGAAACATGTGTGATTATGAAAGATAAGACAATCTAAACAGGTAGGTTTTGAGTCTGGATTTAAAAAGCGGAAGAGAATCTAAATTACGGAGATGAGGAGGGAGAGAATTCCAAAGCTGGGGGGCAGAGTAACTGAATTTACTGAATGAACCTCATCTGGCTCCTCTCGATGCGGAGGAGCAGCGGCTCTACTCTGAGTCCCTCCCGAATGACTGAACTCCTCACCCTTTCTCTAAGGAAGAACCCAGCCACCCTGCGGAGGAAACTCATTTCGGCCGCTTGCACCCACGATCTCGTTCTTTCGGTCACTACCCATAGCTCATGATCATAGGTGAGGGTAGGAACGTAGATCGACTGGTAAATTGAGAGCTTCGCCTTTTGGCTCAGCTCTCTCTTCACCATGACAGACCGATGCAGCGCCCGCATGACTGCTGACGCCGCACCGATCCGCCTGTCGACCTCCCGCTCCATCGTTCCCCCACTCGTGAACAAAATCCCGAGATACTTAAACTCCTCCACTTGGGGGAGGACCCCATCTCCAACCCGGAGAGAGCATTCTACCCTTTTCCGGCTGAGAACCATGGTCTCGGATTTAGAGGTGCTGATTCTCATACCAACCGCTTCACACTCGGCTGCGAACTGCCCCAGTTAGAGCTGAAGGTCATGGTCCGATGAGGCCAACAGAACCACATCATCCGCAAAAAGCAGAGACCTAATCCTGAGGTCACCGAACCGGACACCCTCAATGCCCTGGCTGCGCCTAGAAATTCTGTCCATTAAAGCTATGAACAGAATCGGTGACAAAGGGCAGCCCTGACGGAGTCCAACCCTCACCGGAAACAAGTCCGACTTATTGCCGCCCATGCGGACCAGGCTCTGGCACCGGTCATACAGGGACCGAACCGCCCTTAAAAGGGGGCCCGGAACCCCATACTCCCGGAGCACTCCCCACAGGACTCCCTGAGGGACACAGTCGAATGCCCTCTCCAAGTCCACAAAACACATGTAGACTGGTTGGGCAAACTCCCATGAACCCTCCAAAACCCTGCTGAGAGTATAGAGCTGGTCCACTGTTCCACGGCCAGGGCGAACACCACACTGCTCCTCCTGAATCCGAGGCTCGACAATCCGGCAGACCCTCCTCTCCAGGACCCCCGAATAGACTTTACCAGGGAGGCTGAGGAGTGTGATCCCCCTATAGGTTGGAGCACACCCTCCGGTCCCCTTTCTTAAAGAGGGGGGACCACCACACCCGGTCTGCCAGTCCCTGAGGCACTGCCCCCGATGTCCACGCGATGCCACAGATGCGTGTCAGCCAGGACAGCCCACAGCCATCCAGAGCCTTAAGGAACTCCGGGCGGAATCTCATCCACCCCCGGGGCCCGGCCACCGGAGGAGCTGTTTGACCACCCCAGTGACCTCCGCCCCAGAAATAGGCGAGTCCACCCCCAAGTCCCCACACTCTGCTTCCATATCGGAAGGCGTGTCGGTGGGATTGAGGAGGTCTTCGAAGTATTCCCTCCACCGACCCAAGACGTCCCCGAGTTGAGGTCAGCAGCGCACCAACCCCCACCCATAAATAGTGTTGATGCTGCACCGCTTTCCCACCCAGAGCCGCTGGATGGTGGACCAGAATCTCCTCGAAGCCGTCCGGAAGTTGTTCTCCATGGCCTCGCCAAACTCCTCCCACGCCCGAGTTTTTTGCCTCAGCAACCGCCAAAGCCGCATCCCGCTTGGCCTGCCGGTAGCTGTCAGCTGCCTCTGTACTCCCACAGGCCAAAAAGGCCCGATAGGACTCCTTCTTCAGCTTGACGGCATCCCTTACCACCGCTGTCCATCAGCGGGTTCGGGGATTGCCGCCACGACAGGCACCGACCACCTTACGGCCGCAGCTCCGGTCAGCCGCCTCCACAAATGGACGCATGGAACATGGCCCATTTGGACTCAATGTCCCCCGCCTCCCCCGGGATATGGGAGAAGTTCTGCCGAGGTAGGAATTGAAGAGAGGTGATATTCCATGTCCTAGAGATAGCTTCTGTAGCCGAGGATCGAACCGCCAAGGTCCCCGCCTTTGGCTGCCGCCCAGATCCCATTGCACCCGACCCCTATGGCCCCTCCCATGGGTGGTGAGCCCATTGGAAGGGGGACCCACTTGCCTTGTTCGGGCTGTGCCCGACCAGGCCCCATGGGTGTGGGCCTGGCCACCAGGCGCTCGCCATCGAGCCCCACCCCCAGGCCTGGCTCCAGGGGGGGGCCCCGGGTTACCCGTGTCCGGGCAAGGGAAATCGTGTGTCCATGCTTTGCTGCTTCCTAGGGGTTATTTGAGCCGCACTTCGTCTGGTTCCTCCACCCAGGACCTGTTTGCCTTGGGTGACCCTACCAGGGCATAAAGCCCCAGACAACATTGCTCCTGAGATCACGGGAACACACAAACCTCTCCACCACGATAAGGTGTCAGCTCCAGGAGAGGAGATGTATGACATATCAAGAGATAAACATGTATTTTTTATGACAGTTTTGCTGCCTTGTTGGATAGTAATCCACAGTTCAGCATGGTGTAATAGCATGTTTTCTCATTTTAACAGCCTGTTGATTAACGTTGAGTCCCCAAATTCGGGTTAGGGTGTTAGCAAACTGAGGCTAGTCTTAGGGTTAGAAGAAGTATGCATATCCAGATATGAACATGTATTTTTATGACAGTTCTGCTCCCCTCTATAATATGAAACCACAGTTTAGGATGTTTTAACAGTGTATTTCATCATTTCCAATACACTGTTGATTAACCTTAAATCCTCAAATTAGGGTTAGGGTTAGCAAACTGAGGCTGGGGTTAGGGTTAGAAAAGTATGGTATATCCAAACATGAAGATGTGTTTTTATGACAGTTATGCTCCCCTGTATGATAGGAAATCCATAGCTTTGCATAGTTTAATAGTATATTTTCTTAATTTTAACAGCCCTGCTGATTAAGCCTAATGCCCAAAATTAGGGTTAGGGTTAGCAAACTGTGGCTAGGGTTAGGGTTGGAAGAATTTATGGTATATCAAGACATCAACGTGTGTTTTTATGACAGTTCTGCTGCCCTGTTGGATGGTAAATCACAATTTTGGCATGGGTTTAATAGCATATTTCCTACTTTCCACAGCCTGTTGATTAACGTTGAGTCCCCAAATTAGAGTTAGGGTTAGCAAACTGGGACTAGGCTTAGGGTTAGAAAAAATATGGCATATCCAGATATGAACATGTATTCTTTATGACAGTTCTACTCCCCTCTATAATACGAAACCACAGTTTAGGATGTTTTAATAGCGTATTTCAATCATTTCCATTACACTGTTGATTAACCTTTAAATCCTCAAATTAGGGTTAGGGCTAGCAAACTGAGGCTGAGGTTAGGGTTAGAATAAGTATGGTATATCCAAACATAAAGATGTATTTTGTATGACAGTTCTGCTCCCCTGTAGGATAGGAAACCAACAGCTTTAGCGATCGTTTAATAGTATATTTTCTTCATTTTAACAGCCAGCTGATTAAGCCTAATGCCCCAAATTAGGGTTAAGGTTAGCAAATTGTGGCTAGGGTTAGGTTTAGAAGTAGTACAGTATGGTTATCCAGATATGAACATGTGTTTTTTATGACAGTTCTGCTCCCCTGTATAATACCAAACCACAGTTTAGGATGGTTCTGTCATGCCCGGCTCATCCACTCCTCGGTGTGTGCCACGCCCCCTGATTACCCACGTGTGCTTCCCTGATCGTCTCCAGCTTTGTCCGATTCCTTTGATAGTCTTGGTGTATTTAAGTCTTGGTCTGACCTGTTTCCCCTGTCCATCATTGTGGTTATGGTGTGGTTAAGTGTCTCCTGATCCCTAGCCTTCAATAAACCGTCGTTTGCCCCGATTTCCACTTGCCCTTGCCTGTTTCTGACCCGCCTACCCGCACGATCGCACTGCTGCCCGCTGTGATCGTGACAGGTTTAATTCTGTATTTCATTATTTCCAATACACTGTTGATTAACTTTAAAGCCACAAATTAGGTTTAGGGTTAGGGTTAGTATGGTTAGGTTTAGGATATACCATACTAAGAAAAAGTATGGTATATCCAGACATCAACATGTCTTTTTATGACAGTTCTGCTGCCCTGTTGGATAGTAAACCACAGTGTAGCATGGTGTAATAGCATATTTTTCTTCATTTAACAGCCTGCTGATTAAACCTAAGGGACCCAAATTAGGGTTAGGGTTAGCAAACTGATGCTAGGGGTTAGGGTTAGAAAAAAGTATGGTATATCTAGACATCAAACGTGTGTTTTTATGATAGTTCTGCTGCCTTTAGGATAGTGAACCACAGCTTAGCATGTTTTATTAGCATATTGTATTCTTTGCAACAGCCTGCTGATTAATAATAAGGCCCCACATTAGGATTAGGGTAACAAACTGAGGCTAGAGTTTGAGTTAGAAGAAGTATGGCATATCCCAGACATAAACTTGTGTCTTTTATGAG